>NC_092794.1:20519781-20575757 GCF_918797505.1 Bemisia tabaci
TTTTCCCCCCCATGAATTTCCTTCTTTTATATCACGGATGTTTTTGTCCACGGTGTCACCCCATACAAAACCTTATTTCTTAATATTTTAAAAATTTGCAATTATTAATACTTTAACATTATTATAAATTTTTTTTTTTTTAATATTAGAGAAAAAATATTTTTTTAAAAAATATTACCAAAATATGTATTTATTAATTTTTTAATAATATTTCTTTGTAATATATTTAAAATATTTTCCAAATATATTCTTAAAAAATATTTTTATTAAATATTTTAAAATTATTTAAACAAATTTTCATCAATATTTAAGTTAACATAAAAATAAAATCGTTTCAGAAAAAGATAGAAAAAATACTTTTAACATTTTTTTATGTTAATATAAATAAAACACTTTTAGGAAAATATTTTAAAAATATAAATAAAATACTTTGAAAATGTTTTCAAAGGCAATATTGTTATGAAAATATTTTTAAAATTATGACAATATTTTCAAAATATTTTAAAAATATTTCGTACTTTCTGGGTATTAAGGTGTTCGCTGCAAACACTCCATAGGTTTTAATGGCATAACAATCGATATATCGCAATTCACGCCACGCCACTGGTCGGACCCTCCGGTGAACTCGGTGGACCCACATATTTTACTGTGTAGGAAACATGTGACATTTGGCTGATAGATTACCATCTGAAGAACCTAAATAAATGACTGGGTTTTTGCTCTGAATCCCTGGGAACTGTAGGGGATAAGGGAGGGAGGTCAAGGTTTAATTCTTTGAATGTTAATGGCTTGTAGGTACAGTAGAAGTTATTGCAATTTTCTTTTTTGCGCTAGGCTCAGTCTAAAAAGAATTGTTTGCAAGTGCTCTAACTTGAAGAACTGTTGATTTTTCACTGAATTATGGCGCTTTCAATGGTGTTATTACCTTTTTCCCAACCATTTTTACGCTGTTCTGACTCCATGCTTTACTGAATTGATGTCAGGGTCACAAACCTATTTTTTTCTGAACCTTTGACGCAGGAATATCTAACAAAGTTTCATGACCACCTTTATTTTTGTCCTCAATGAAGAAAGAAATTGTATGTTATACATCAGCAGCTGTGATAATTGTATTCCTAGACAGCACAACTTGTGTCATAATTTAAAGCAATATTTATTTTTGTTATTTAATGTGTGTTTACATCATTGTATGAAGCGTCAGTGTGATGAAAATACTCAATAAATTTGTTTTTTCTCAGTACCATTACGTAACTTCTTAAAACCATCATTTACATTCCCCATTTGTTTCTACCATCGGAAACTAAACGCAGTCCATAATCTCAGAATCGAATTCCGCTTCATTTTTTTAGCTAGTTTAAGGGTCCCCTTTCATGAAGAAAATGGATAATAAAGATGAGGAAAAAGTATATCGAAACACACAAAATATGGTTACTCATCAGCCCATACTCTATCAGCTATTCCCACTGGTTTTTAAACATTTTCCAACATTTTTCAAATGTTGACCAGATCCCTAGTGTCTTAGTTCGCTTTGTCTCTTGTTCTATTCCTCTTCATCATGCACTGTGACAATTCGTCACTCTAATTAACTTGTTTAGCTGTGTTTTATGTTTGTAACTGCTTGCTGAACATGGGCCAAACCCGAAATGCATCCAAGCTAATAAACTATTCTTCAACAACCATATTTTGCTTGTTTCGGTTTACTTTTTCCTCAGCTTTATCATAGCAGCACGCGAGATGCGTTTTTCTAGTTAAAATGAATAATCCTGACCCACTTGCTGCAAGCAACTCTTACCGCTCCCAAGTTGTTCACGTTGCCTTGAAAACTAGTGATGACCGAACTGCTGAAAGCAAATATTACCCCCTGTTCCCAAATGTCACTCAAATTGCCTTATCAAAAATTGAAGGCGAATCGCTGGAATTCATTAAGCAACACTGCAAGTGGAAAAATATTCGACAGCTAGTATTTACGTGTTCCAAACAAATCTATGGGGGCAAATCCGCTATAGTCAACTATAATTGAGGACACCGCACCAAAAACAGCCTATAGGCGTATGGGTCGTTATTACGCCCATCTGCTTTTCGGATTTCACTTACCCTGGACTATGCTGTGGTAGCGATAGAATATAGATTGGTAACGGCTTTTTTAAAATTAAATATATTAGAGTGTAAACCCAAAATGTATCACAAAATCTACCCGGCATCCCTCAATAGAAGGGCTAGGTCACCCAAAAACACCAAAACAGGGTATCTGCATAGAAAAGTCTGCTCAATATATCAAAAACAAAACTTTAAATACGTTTTTCTCAAAACGCGGTTTCCAGGTATAGGCTGTTCTTGGCGCGGTGTCCTCAATCGAAATAGCCTTCATACACGCTGGCCATGTCGATTTTCTTAGACAATTTTGCAGTCGTGAATGCATAGCTTAAGTGCGCTCCAGCTAATATAGTATTTAGCAAATGGGTGGTTTTTATACAAGGATTAAAAATAAACAAGTGGTACGGAATACGAGTATAACAAAAGAATATGAAGTGTGCAAAACGATTATCCGGGTATCGGAACTTGGCTGTTTTGAAAACGCCTTCAAATGCAGCGTGATACCTTACGCATTCCGGAGAGTTCAAATAGTTGTATCATTGCGCCGTAAGAATGTGACGGAAGATTTAAATGGAAATAGCCTCCATGCACGCTGGGCTTGTCGATTTCCTTCGACATTTTTGCAGTCGTGAATGCATAGCTGAAGTGCTCTTCAGCTAATGTAGTACTTAACAAATGGGTGGTTATTACACGAGGATTAAAAATAAACAAGTGGTACGGAATATAACAAAAGAATATGAAGTATGCAAAAGGATTATCCGGGTATCGGAACTTGGCTGTTTTAAAAACGCCTTCAAATGCGGCGTGATACCTCACGCATTCCGGAGAGTTCAAATAGTTGTATCATTGCGCCTTAGAAATGCGACGGAAGATTACAATTGAAATAGCCTCCATGATTTGGAAACACTGTAATCGCGCTGGTTCCATTTTGTTAGCTGCGATCCAGTCGGCAATAAGAGTTTACTTCGCAGTTTTTTTGGGTTTATTTCCTCTTAAACCAAATAAAGTCGATTAATTCTCTCGATTGATCGAAATTCATGATCAAGCAAGTGTTCGAATTGGTAATTGGGAGGCACTAATCAATAGAAAATCGGCTACAACGACCCCAAAGCTACCCTAGCTCACACCCAGTTGAAGACAAACGTCACGCATTCGTCGAAAATACAGCATCGATCAGCGCGGAAGCATTCGTGACCCCAACATTCAGACGCAACCAATTTCTTATCGGGAAGATCATCGACAGATACGTCACATTCTCCGCAGCTTTTAAGCCGAGGGCGGCACGAAATTAGAAACGTCTTCCCCTTTTTTCCCTCCTGTCAAGAGTTAAGACCTCGTCTCTCCATTCTTACGCAACCCCACTTAGTAGTGGTCATGCAAGGGGAGTGCGTACTATGCTATCTCCGTCATCTCCGCAACTCAGCTCTCGTCGATCAAGAAGTTGCCTTCGGTCGCGAAGTGCGAAATGAACTTTAGCAAGAGCTTCGCAAAAGTACTCGGATATCTTCCGCCAAATTGGCGGCTTTATCTAACCGTCCCCTCGAGACGATGTTTCTTTGTCTGCACCGAGGCCTTGAGATAGGGGTGAGAAAGCAAGGTAAAGGACACATTTTTCCTAAGCAGCAAGACGGTCATTGACATATTTTGTTTGTCAGAGGGGCCAGACTTGACTAAAATGAAATGGAGGTACGTGATTGGCCGGATATGCAAATCAGACGACTGGCAACAATGTCGTGAGATATGCGACCAATTACATCGCTTAATTCCATTCTAGTCTCATAGGTGGATCCAGCGAAGGCGTGGGGGGCGCATACCCTTCCCCTCCTTCATCCGAGAAAAAAAAGAAAAGGGAAAAAAGAAAGGAAGGAAGGAAGGAAAGTAGTAAGGAATAAGGAAGGAACGGAGGAAAGAAGAAGGAAGGACGCTTATATTTGGTAATTATTCATGCGAAATTAACCTAAACTACATGTTAGATATATGCTTTATAAAATTTAGAAACATTTCTAGGGAGCCGCCAGACCCTTCTGACGACACCAGCCCCCCCCCCCCCCCTCCGTGCGAAGTGTCTGGGTTCGCCTATGCCTAGTCTAGTCTTGTCCTTCAGACGATCGAATAATTCGATCAGATTCGTGATGCCTCGAGAAGTCCACAAAAATACTTTTAATATAATTGATTGTGTTGCCTTTGTCCATGTGTACTTGAAAGTCCTAAAAAGTGTCATCACTCGGTTATACCTCTGTCACTACCGTTTAAATAATTGGTCTCTCTTTTCTTCCGAACTGAAAAATTACTTTGCATAAGCAATTGACATTGTAGGCGTTGTTGAGAGAGCCAGACAAATCTTACCATCAGCTAGAAAGTATTGGTGATCAGAATTACAATGAATCTCTCATTGGTTCTATCGAAACATGTAGCGAGATCAATAAATTGTACTTCCCGGTAGATGTGTTGCCTGTCTGGCGAACAAATTAAAATGAAGGTGAAAATAGGTTGACACATTGTTTATTGGAGCAACCAGCAATGGGACGATCATTGAAATTTCGTGTTTGTCAGGTTCAGATTAATTGCATGGGTAAAAGGGTGTGATCGGTCGGGCGTGTCTTATTGCTGCTTTGTCGTGCCTACAGGAGAATTTTTACGAATGGATTTGGTCGACTTTTTAACCAGACCGGCAGAGTTGCAAACCATAGGAGAAAAACTCTCTGGTGCTGTCAAGAATTAAACTCATAGCTACTTGATAAGTGGCCAACGTATGCACCCACCCACTTTTTAACCCTTCTATTATAATAGCAAAATCTGCACTTATGCGCCTTGTCCCCCAAGCCCCTCAAGTGATTGCAAGTACATCACTAATGGGTGGCTGCAGCTAATAAATACTCAAAAACTGGAAGAATCACCTTAAAAACAAGGAACCTTTCGGAACAGTCCTTATCGTTAACAAAAAAAAAACGGAACCGGTATACCTACTCTCTTGCCGTCAAGTATTTTTATTTCAAGATCAATATAAATGCAGAAGTCTGGAGACATTACGGATGCAGTGATTCACCATGATCTCCTCAACGACCATTCACCTGTGCGTAGCGCTGAGTTTCGCGAGTTTCGCGCCAAATTTTTCGGCAACGGAAGTTAAAAGGAGCGTCGAAGGGTATGCAGGACGTTCTCGCCGGATCAATATCCTCTCCGTCGTTGACACAGAGTCCCTGATCAATGACTACAGTTACTCAGGTGAGGCATCACTCATTTGATATGTATTTAATCGGGCGTTCTTTTTCTGTCTTAATATCCGTTGTGTAAGGTGATTCGACGGCCACCATATTTTTTGTCGGAACTACATGCAATAATATCACATCGATTATCTTCATATTTTCAGCTACTCATCATTTCCCTCAAATTTTAAGATATCGCATTTCTGTTCCCACGAGACTAAATAATTCACTTTTTGTCAAAGAAATTCAACTCAAAAAAGGCAGGGTCATCCTGGAGGAAAAATATCGCGCTCGAGTACAGTTGTGATACCAGTATCGAATGCTATATTTTTCCTCCAAAAACACTCTGCCTTAATTACGTTGGATTTGTTTGTCTTTTGCAAGAGAATTCTTTAGTCTCGTGAGAACAGAGATGCGATCTCAAAATTCGATGAAAATGACATGCAGTCGAAAACATGAAAGTAACCCATGCGATACATCGCATGTCGTTCTGACAAAAAATATGACGGACATCGAATCACCCTAAGAGCGGACCCGATTGAAGTCCACACCTTCAAGCTCTGAGCCGTGCCCCAAAGCGCCGGATACACCTGCTTGCTAGACGCGCGTCTAGACGCGAAAAGTAGGCTCCGATCCGATCCTACTTCGAGTGAGTTGCAACCTAATGGAGATGTTGCATGTGTGAGGAATTTGCGATTTGACTACTGATTCTTACGTAAAAGTTCGCGAGAAACACGATGGTGCCACTGGTTTGCTCTGAATTTAACTCCCGAGCTCAAAAAAAGCTCTCAAGTTGAGGCCAAAATGGAGGGGATATCCCACCCTACCCTGAGAGTTCACCTCTACATCAAAACAAACTCTCCATGCAAATGTAGAGAGGAAATACAATAGCAGGGTTGCCACTTTATTTGGGGACTCCAAAACTGAAAACACGGCAACCCTGCTAATGTATTTGCTCCCTATCTTTGCATGGAGAGTTTGTCTTGATGTAGAGGTGGACTCTCAGGGTAGGGTGGGATATCCTTTCCATTTTGGCCCCAACTTGAGAGCTTTTTTTGAGCTTGGGAGTTGATTTCAGAGAAAACCAGTGGCACCATCGTGTTTCTCGCGAACTTTTACATAAGAATCAACAGTCAAATACATTAGCAGTGTTGCCGTGTTTTCAGTCGTAGAGTCCCCAAATAAAGTGGCAGTCCTTTCAGTGTATTTGCTCCCTATCTTTGCATAGAGAGTTCGTCTTGATGTAGAGGGGGACTCTCAGGATAGCGTGGGATACTCTCTCCGTTTTCACCTCAACTTGAGAGCTTTTTTTGAGCTTGGGAGTTGATTACAGAGAAAGCCAGTGGCACCATCGTATTTCTCGCGAACTTTTACGTAAAAGCCAGTAGTAAAATCGCAAATTTCTCACACATGCCAGCATCTCCATTGGCTACGGAGAATGCGGAATTGCGGAACACGGCCAAAGGCCTACTCGCCGCTCCAGACGCGCGTCTAGCTCGCAGGTGTACCTGGCGCTTCAGGAGCCTCGTCCTGAGAATATTTTTGTCCTTGACGTGTCCGCAGGACGCGGGCCGCCGAGCCAGGACCCGAAGAACCCGAGCGTGGTCCCGGACAAGCGCGTCTTCATGATGAGCCCGGAGAGTTGGGCGCTGGGGGGCCAAGGGACGGCCCAGCTGGTCACAAGGGGGAGGGTCGGCGACGTGGTGCGCTGGTTCGGCGTCTCCGAGACGGACAACCTGGACACCTCGGTCATCATCTACCGCGCCGAGTTCCCCCGCCCGATCGTCGACGAACCGCAGCTCCAGATCCTCGAGGCCCCGTCCATCGAGGCATCCGTCCATCCAGATCCTGGTGACCACTCGACTCGCTCGCAGCAGCCGCCGCGGAAACACACCGCCGTTCTGACGACGACCGGCACCCTGTCCGGCTACGCCAAGTACAGCGTCTCGTTCGCCCTCTACACCAGAGACCCGGTCGACTCCACGCCCCGACTCTTCGGCTACTTCAAGTGGGATCCCATATACGTGAGCGATAACGTAATGTGAAACAAGGTAGATCAAGGTAGGGACCGAGGATCTAGAAACTATAGACAGGGTGATCCTACACTATGCCAACAGTCAGATTCGTAACACACCAGGAGCAACAATTGAGCCGAGTTTAGCAGAAAGGAACCGACCCACATTTTCAAAAAAATTGAGTTAAGAGTGTTTCGAAGGTCCAAGCATTTTTAGGCGGAAGCCGCTTATTTTCTCCTGCCGAAAACTGAAAGTCGAAAAACAGAAATTACTTTGTGAATAGAGGCGTTTAAGTTTATTCTCTACATTGAGCTTTGTGCAGGAATAAAACTTCAAACCTCTTCTTCTCAGTTTCAACTTAACCCTGAGATGACAAACCGTTTTTACCTACACGAATGCCTAACCCGGGCCTGCGAGGCATGTATTGAGAATATATGGTTATTTATGATAGCTTTGATGCTTTTTTCTCTGTTTTTTTTTTTTTTTTTTTTTTTTTTAAATTTCATTATTTTCATACTTCGTCCTCTATAACCAAGGCTCCAAATGCTCTTTCCACCCATAAACTGCCTCCCTGCCCCTCTTAATCACTCCCTCCTCTCCCCAGTCCCCTCAGATCTAGGAGCCTCTCATTCTAAACACATTTTAAAATCTTTTTTGAGATTTTGAGGAAGTTGCATTGAAGAAACATTATTACCCCTAGAAGTATACTTTAATTTGAGAGGGAGGGGGCAACCTTACCCACCCCTTACACCTCCCCCTTCTCCCGGTAGCCAAAAAAATTAGTAATTTACGATTTGTTTCTTTCAAAGTTTTGCACAGAGAGGGTTTATTTTTTTTAATTTCGTGAAAAGAAAAGAAAAGTCTAAAATTTATTGTTGTTATGTATTGAATACTTCTTCTTTACTTCAAATTTGTCGACGAATTAGAACAAATTTTGGATATTACAGTGATATATAAGGTAAACGCGGGACAAAATTTCTTGTTCAGTTTCTAATGGTTTTCCTGAGATTTTCCTGGAATTGCTGTTGCTGAGAAGTGGTCATGGAGGTAATATACTGTCTAAGAACCGTCAAAGCACCATGCGTTATTTTCTTACAACTAAGAGGTATAACGTCTTTACATATTCACCGTATCACAAGAAGCACCTAAAATAAGAAGAATAATAAGTAAATAAATAAGTCTGATTTTCTTGACTTTCAGTAATTTATTTTATGTTTTGCATTTCTTAAAATTTTTCCTACTTTTGTATCATTGTCCGTCGTCCTACTACTACAATCATTATTCTTTATCTGCTTTTACTTTCTGACGATCTAAGAGTTTTTACAAATTAATTTGCGGTGTTTCTTGTGATACAGTGAATATGTGAAGGAGTTACCTTTTAGTTGTATACAACTACAATTACTCAGGTGAAGCATTATTTATTTGATATTTTTTTAATCGGGCGTTATTTTTCTGTCCTAATATCCGTTGTGTAAGGTGATTCGACGGCCACCATATTTTTTGTCAGAACTACATGCAATAATATCACATCGATTATCTTCATATTTTCAGCTACTCATCATTTCCCTCAAATTTTAAGATATCGAATT
Organism: Bemisia tabaci; assembly: GCF_918797505.1. NCBI lineage: Eukaryota > Metazoa > Arthropoda > Insecta > Hemiptera > Aleyrodidae > Bemisia > Bemisia tabaci. Next base: position 20,528,686 of record NC_092794.1, read on the forward strand.
TCTGTTGTCACGAGACTAAATATTTCACTTTCTGTCAAAGATTTTCAACTCAATAAAAGCAGGAGGGTCTTCTTAGAGGAAAAATATCCCATTCGAGTACAATTGTGATACCAGTATCGAATGTTGTATATTTCTTCCAAAAACACCCTGCCTTAATTCAGTTGGATTTGTTTGTCTTTGGCAATGAATTCTTCAGTCTCGTAAAAACAGAAATGCGATATCCAAATTCGGTAAAAATGACGTGCAGTCGAAAACATGTCGACATCGCGATACATCGCATGTCGTTCTGACAAAAAATATGGCGGCCATCGAATCACCCTACGGGCGGACCACATTGAAATCCAGATCTTCAAGCTCTGAGCAGCACTCTAACGCGCCGGATACACCTGCTTCCTAGACGCGCGTCTAGACGCAAAAAGTAGGATCCTATCCTACTTCGAGATAGTTGCAACCTGATCGGCGACGGAGAATGCCGAACACGGCCGAGGGCCTACTCGCCGCTCAAGACGCGCGTCTAGCTCGCAGGTGCATCTGGCGCTTCAGGAGCCCTGTCCTGAGAATATTTTTGTCCTTGACGTGTCCGCAGGGCGCGGGCCGCCGAGCCAGGACCCGAAGAAGCCGAGCGTGGTCCCGGACAAGCGCGTCTTCATGATGAGCTCGGAGAGTTGGGCGCTGGGGGGCCAAGGGACGGCCCAGCTGGTCACAAGGGGGAGGGTCGGCGACGTGGTGCGCTGGTTCGGCGTCTCCGAGACGGACAACCTGGACACCTCGGTCATCATCTACCGCGCCGAGTTCCCCCGCCCGATCGTCGACGAACCGCAGCTCCAGATCCTCGAGGCCCCGTCCATCGAGGCATCCGTCCATCCAGATCCTGGTGACCACTCGACTCGCTCGCAGCAGCCGCCGCGGAAACACACCGCCGTTCTGACGACGATCGGCACCCTGTCCGGCTACGCCAAGTACAGCGTCTCCTTCGCCCTCTACACCAGAGACCCGGTCGACTCGACGCCCCGACTCTTCGGCTACTTCAAGTGGGATCCCACGTACGTCAGCGATAACGTAATGTGAAACAACACTGGGAAAAAAAAAGGAAGAAGAAATATGGTAGGTTTTACCATACTCTGATGCAGTGATATACGAACACGGTGATAAACACCAGCCTCAATGGTAGCATTCATATCATATTGTGGTAAGTATCGCCAGAATTCCGGTGAATACTACCATAATAATATGAAACAACACTGAAAAAACAAATGTGGTAGGTTTTACCATACTCTGATACAGTGATACGAGCATGGTAATAAACATCAGACTCAATGGTAGCATTTATACCATATTGTGGTAAGTATCGCCAGAATTCTGGTGAATACTACCATAATCCTGGTTTTTCCACTAAACAGTATCACCAAGTAAAAAATCTAGTAGACTTCTCGCTGATGTTACCATACTTTTTTTTTCAGTGAAGGTAGATTTACAAAGGTAGGGACCAAGGGTCTAGAAACTATGGATACACTGGAAAAAAAACACATTGGATCTAGAGTCCAGACTCTTAAAAACATCGACAAAAAAAATACTCTTGATTCAATCGGATTTTTGCTTAAATCAAGAACCAAGCCTCTTAATTTGATCGGATTTACTTTTGATTTAAGCAAAAATCTGATTGAATCAAAAGTATTTTTTCTTGTCAATGTTTTCAAGAGTCTGGGGTCTAGATCCAATGTGTTTTTTTTCCAGTGTAGGGTGATCCTACACCACGCCAAAACTGCCGTACTTAAGAACGTCATATGAGCCTTCAGACGCTGCCAAGTTTCCTTCGATAAAAACCGAATATATTTGAAAAATTGTGAGTATTTTTTTTTTCAAAATTTTCAGACAATTATGTGCAAGATTTAATCTCAAATATCTGAAAATTTCAAGAAAAAATATGCATGAATGTCGCCGAAAATACACGCTTTATCAAAGGAAATTTGGCTACTCTCGAATGTTCATACTGCGTTCTTCCTTAGCACGGCAGAACAGCGAGATTCGTAACACACCAGGAGCAACAATTATGTCAGGGGGTAGTAGGTTTCCTTGTTTTGTTATGGGACTGTTGCTGAATAAAGACTTATATCAAATTCAGAACCAACTGTTTGGAAATCTGTATCCAGGTATGAAACTTGAGCATTCTAGAAGTGAGTTAACGATAAAATTTTCAACGCTAAATCAATTATTGTAAAAATTTCCGTAAGATCCCATGTAATTGATGTTATCGAGAGTAGCAATTGGACAGTTCCACTCCCCGCCCGTCTATCGAACGACCGCTCCATGTGTGTTACGTTTTTTCGTAGGCCACCACCAATCTACAGTTGCTATGTCGTTAGTAGGAGCGTAAGAAGATTTCCTATGAGCCTCAGCGCGTAATCACACGGTCCTGTGACGTGAACGAAAGGCAACTCCATAACCACGCGTTATACATTGACGCTAGACTAACACAAATACTTCTAAATCTCAATATTATCAATACGATTCCAGTAATTGAACTGTTTGAGTCAAGATAAAAAGGACTTCACGAATTTATTTAATAATTGTATGAAAAAACACAAAGTTATGATGATATAACAAGGTGGAGAAATGGTGCTGGGTCCACACCATTTCTCCACCTTGTCACATACAGTTCTGGCCACTTTCAAGTGTTTTTTTCTCAGTTATGATAATAGTTATTCGAGGGATCAGAAATAACATCCAAAATGGAGGTCGGAAAGAGGTTTTTGGAGAGCTAATCAGAGACGAGAACGAGACAATGTTCTGTCCACACCTCCGTAAATCTACCTTGAATTTGAAAGAAGAAGGAAGGTAGTAGAGTACCTTAGGGTAGAGTATCGCTGTGTGAGGGCCGCTCTTGATTGGCTCTTCCACCTTACGTTTTCATGCGGTTTTAGGACCCGCAAAAATGGCGGACGGTTGCAAGTGGATGTAGACGAAGAATCACCGAAAATGTGGTTTTATTTACTTTTATCATCGTCAAGTAATTACTTAAAATTTGATGTAAATAAAAAATAATGTAAATTCTGTTCGTTTTTCATTTGTCATATTGATTGGTATCTTATTGAGCCAAGGGTCGAGTTTAAGGAAAGAAGTCTCAGATCGTCTCCAGGAACGTCCTTTTAGTAATTTCCTCATCGGACTTCGATTTTGGACAACCGGAATTCTTGCTGTTCCAATGAAGTTTATATTATTGCAATATGTTCCTTCTCTCACGAAAGAGCCTAACTATATTTCAATGCTAACAGATTTCTCCGCGCAAATTGTATTTTTCCAGGGGGATTTTAGGAATTTCCGACCGAAAATTTCACTAATTTCTCCTCTTATCTCAAGGAAAAATCAGACAATTGTTTGACAAAATCTATGTAGGTTTGTCCTCGTTAAAATATAATTATTTGAGTTAATTTTGCAACATTGGAATGGAGTTACGCCTTTTCGTGCGGAAAACGACAAATAGTCCCGTCGAGACAAACGGAGTTTAATAAGATTGTCTGAAATTGGAATCCAATAAATAAATCATTAACAGAAAAAATTGCTCCATGTTATGCTTATCCATAATAAGCTCAACAGTTATGGCTGAAATTTTTCCGTGGAAACTACAAGACTGAATTTCACTTCACCATATGAAAGTTGACGACTGCCTGGAGAGTCCCCTAGCCATCTCGGCCAAGCGCGACGCACAGTGGATCAAGTCAATGAGAGTGGTCGGACATGACATTTTTTTACTAAAACTGTAAATTTTGATGTTTTTCCCGTTACCTTTTAAATTTCAAGGGGTGCTTTTCAGCAGAAAATTTCACAAGAAAACCAATGAAAACACTATTAGAACCTTAAAGTTTTATTTGGACGGAGTTATAAGCGTTTAAAGTTTCCAATTTCGATCCGACCTCTTTTTTATTGGCTCAATTCACTGTGCGACGTTGTATTGCGAGGATAGCGGATAATTCATGCCGCTTGGCACGGAGGTTCAATGGCGGGTGGAGTGAGGACAAGAGGCCCCCGAAAGCTCCGGCGGATAATTTGATTTACGCCGCGGAAGAGATTTTCCGAAACTCGAGATAAAATATGCCGTTAAACGAAGCGGTTACGCGTAACATCCTATGTTGCCGTTCCCGGATCGGAGCTGAGCAGGATACTTATTTTCCGCTCAAAACAAATTTCGTCTAGAAAAATAGTCACATAATAAAAAATAAAAATAATTTTTTTTAAAAAAATGATCACATAAAAGTAGTCACATAGTAAATAGTCACATGAAAATAATTAAAAAATAGTCACATAAAAAAACACACTCAGTAGTAGAGTACTGAAGAGTTATGTTAACTTTAATACCGCAAATGAGGTAATTATGGTGATTTTATTTAATGTTAATATTCTGGTTAAGGCGATTAACTATTTCAATGAGTCTTTATTCTTAGTCTTTAGTTAGTATGGTCGAGAGGGACACTCAGTATTTTAGTCGCACGGGGGCCGAGTTTCTCGCGTAATATTTTTCAACGGGAAAATCGCGATATTTTGAAAGTAAGTTGCGATTTTTTTAATAATCTTTTGGCCATAAAACCGCTATGATCATCAACATTTGATCGAATATCCTCGAGCTTGTCGCTGTTTTATCTCTATGAAATCGCGTTTGATTAAATCGAAATTTTATCTCAATTTTTCACAATTTTTGTTCGATAATATTGCGATAAATATAGCGGGCAATAAAGTCGCGATTTTACTGCGAATTTATGCGATGAAATAGCAATTTTCAGGGGAAAGTTATCCTTTAACCCTAAACGAGGTTTCTCAAGGATCGATACATTTTTTCCAAGCAATGGTGTTGCAATCTACCAGAGCAAGATCGGGATCGGTCAATAATATAGCTCTTTGACCGAAGGTATTGTCCTAAATCTCGCCTTCAATTTCCGGTGATACGTTTTATGCTCCGTAGGTGTCTGTATAATTGCATCGCTGATGTAATTCCTTTAGCAAGACACTGTCTTCTAACGCCCATGTTTTTAAAATTAATCCCTCGCGTCGAAAGACTTCTTTTAAAGTTACACCTCGCAATTTTTTTAAATGATACTTAAATATGATTTATGCTGATTTGAAAAATAAGTTTTACACCCAAAAAGGAAAAACGAATGAACAGTTTTGCAAGGCCCTCATGACTTCTCACAAAATCAGTTAGAGGTACATGTATTTCTTTTAGGCCGGACGACAATACTCATATGACCACTTCCAACAGATGTTGAACAATGAACAGTCTAAATAATTTTCCTCTCAGAGATATTATTACTTTTTATTCGTCGATTTTTGATTATGCTCTGATGCAGGCAAAAAATTACCAAACTAATTCTTGTGTGGTCCGATTTTACGACAATCCAAATTTATTAGTTAAATATGTAGAGCTCCCGTATGGGGGACTGTACTCAGTACTGTCACAGGTTTAGCAAGCCTGCGGACCCCAGCTGGTAGCCCCTGCCTTAAAGGGGGGTGGAGATGGTCACCGGCTTCATGGCGTATGAACCACTCATCAGAGGGGCAGACAGGGCTCATAGCTGTGGTGAAAGCAGCCTGTCTAGGAGACGGTACTCCAAAATCAAACCCTGGTCCTCCAGGTTGGGGGTTGGGGCATCGGGCTAACTCCCCGATACCCGGAAAAAACTTAATGTTAAAAAGCCTAATAAAGATAGCCTCGGTGATAATGGAAAAAAACGGATTTTGCGACACAAACTACGGAAAAGGACAATGGTTTTTGGGACATGGAATGTACAGGGCATTTCTAATAAATTGACAGAGGTTGTATCGGAGGTAAAAAAGTATAATGTAGATGTCGCCGTGTTAACAGAAACGAAAAAGAAAGGCACAGGATCAGAAAACTTAGGATGTTATGATCTGTTCTATAGTGGTGTCAGTAAAGATCAACGCGCACAGCAAGGAGTCGCCATACTTATCCGGAAAAGTTTGCGTCCGTCTATAACTACTTGGGAAGCAGTAGACCAGCGGATCATCAGAATGCATCTTACACTGCATGGTCACAAGGTGGCCCTGTTAGGAGTATATGGTGTGAATGATGATGCTCCCGTCAATCTAAAGGATCAGTTCTTTGAGCAACTCAACGACGAGGTTCTGAGGGTTGGGAGGACAAGGGAGGTCATTATCATGGGAGATTTGAATGGTAGAACCGGACGAAGGAATGGTTCTAAAGTTGTTGGACCTTTCGGTGAAGAGGCGATGAATGACAACGGTGCACGCATCATTGATATGTGTGAACAAAACGAGTTGAAAATACTGAACGGATTCTACCAACATCGAGATATCCATAAGTACACGTGGGTTCAGCAAACTCGGGGGCTGAAGTCAATCATCGACTACGCGGTCACCAGGCAAACGAGTACCATGAAGGTTCAACAAGTAAGAGTTTGCCGGGGGTTCTCCTGTGGTAGTGATCACCATTTTCTCAAGGCGGAGATTGCATTTCCGGTTAAGTATGGGCTGCAGAGGAATACCTTGCAACATCAGAAGTGCCAGCCACAAGGAACGAAGATCGAACAAGTGCACTACAACATCGATAGCTTACAGCATGAAAGCGTGAAAGCGCTCTACAGGAAGCGGCTGGATGAGAAACTGGGAGTAGAAACTTTCGATACTGCGGAAGAGTTGTACCAGTTCATCAAAAGTTGCATACATTCAGCTGCGAAGGAAGCCCTGGGTATGTGTAATGAGAGCAAGGATGTACAGAAACCCTACTGGTGGGACAAAGAGGTAGAGGAGGTAATTGAAGAAAAGCGTAGGAAGTACCATGACTATCTGGCTTCTAGGACTGCAGACACCCGCGGCGCGTATAGGAAAGCCCAGGCGAGGGTTCGTCTTTTAATCACCAGGAAGAAAAACGAGTCTTGGGAGACCAACTGCTCAAGGATTGACACATACCTGGGGGGAAGGAAGAGTGCTGAGAGCTGGAAGCTGATCAAAGGCCTAAGAAGGGACATGAAACGGGACATTATATCTCCGATAACAATCTCACAGCTTGACGAACATTTTAATAAATTATTGACGGAAGGACGACCAGAGTTTCAAACGGGGAATGCTGAAAATATAGTCGAGGATCACTCAATGGAAATTCGAGTTGAGGAGGTGGTCAAAGCAATCAGGGAATTGATGAATGGAAGAGCTCCTGGGCCAGGAAACATTCCAGCCGAGTTAATTAAATGTGGGACTGGCAAGTTGGTTAACCATCTCAGGGATTTGCTGCAGAAGTGCATTGACGGTGATGACATCCCGAAAGAATGGAAAGAGGCCTGGATAACAGCGTCGCATAAAAAAGGAAGGAAGGATGACTGTGGGAACTACAGAGGGTTAGCGGTGACAGGAACGATAAGTAAAATTTATGGAAAAGTGTTGAAAGCGAAGATCGAAGAGGAGTGGACCCCGTTCGAGGCGGAGGAGCAAGCAGGTTTTAGGGCTGGTCGGTCTACCGCTGATCATCTGTTCTGTGTTACCCAGTTAACCGAAAAGAAGAGAATTGTTGGCCAGGAGCTTCATTTAGTGTTTTTGGATATTGAAAAGGCTTATGATAGTATTCCTCTTGTGAAACTCTGGGAAGTCCTAGAAGAAACTGGTTTTAGTAAAGGACTTATTGGGGCAGTCAAGCAGTTTTATCGGGGGGCTTTTGCTAGAATTAAGTGCCAAGGAAGGCTTTCAGACGGTTTTTTTGTCACCAAGGGGCTTAAGCAGGGATGTTGTCTGTCACCGACGCTGTTTAAGATATATCTAGAGCACGTTCTGAAGGAATGGAAAAGAAAGTGTGCCGGCATGGGCGTCCCTCTAAATGACCAAGAAACACTGTTCACGCTATGCTTTGCTGACGACCAGGTTGTCATAAGTCAAGATCACGATGACGCGGAGTATATGACCCGAAAGTTGGTGGAGGAGTACCGGAAATGGGGCCTCGAGGTTAGTGTCCGTAAGACAAAAAAGATGTCAGTCGGAGGTGCTCAGCAAAGCATAGTCCTGGAGGATGGTCAACATATAGAAAGTTGCGAACAATACAAGTACCTGGGGGTGAACCTGACTTCGGATGGGAAGCTGGATCAGGCCATTCGGGACCGTAATCTTCTAGGAAGGAAAGCCATCGCCATGCTTAATGGGATCCTTTGGGACCAAAGGATTTCCAAAGACAACAAGAAGAGGATTTATAACTCGGTTGTCAAGCCTATTATCACCTATGGCAGTGAAGTGTGGCAGTTGAAGAAGCGGACCCAAGAAATGCTCAAGGCGACCGAGATGGATTTCTGGCGACGATCGGCTGGAATCTCGAGGAGAGAACGTGTCAGGAATGAACGTGTCCGAGAGATAATGGGCGTTGAGGGGACGATTGTGCACGATATCATGACCAAGCAATTGGTATGGTATGGGCATGTGCAGAGAATGGCTGATACCAGGTTGCCGAAGAAGGTGTTGGAGTGGGTCCCCCCAGGTAGGCGACGGAGAGGGCGTCCAGCCAAACGGTGGGTAGAGGGCATCCATGAAGAGATGGAGAGATGCCACCTTCCGGAGGATCTCTACCATGACAGATTCCTGTGGAGAATAGGCGTCGCAGAGCGCCCTAGCGCGCCGTAAAAGCGGCTCATACATACACACAAATATGTAGAGCTATCAGCTAAAGCTATGTAATTGCAGGGCATTAAACCAAAATGGCAAGCTGAAGTCAGTTTTAATGCAACGATAAACTCGACAACATAGTGTTTAACGCGTCGTAGTTTCTGTTGTAAATCTCTTCTCTTGCTCACGCATAAAGGATATCAGTTTTAAATTTTGGTGCGCGCGGTTCTCCTGATTCCGTAGTTTCAAGGCATCTTCCACCCCATTGCTTTTAGTCTTTCATCCTACCTCCCTCCAGCTCCCTCATCCTTCACACGAGTTCGCGTTCTTGATTTTCACGACATTCCAAGTTTTTGTGAGTTTAAACGTCTGATCGTGGACGATGGTTCGCCAACTTTAGAAGAGGCGTATACAACACTGGAAAAAAATCTCTTGGATTTAGAGTCCAGACTCTTGAAAACAATGACAAAAATACTCTTGATTCAATCGGATTTTTGCTTGAATCAAAAAGAAATCCGCTTCAATTAAGAGGCTTGGTTCTCGATTTAAGTAAAAATCCGATTGAATCAAGAGTATTTTTTCTTGTCAATGTTTTTAAGAGTCTGGACTCTAGATCCAAGCGACTTTTTTTTGCAGTGAACTAGTGCGTATATTAGATGTCCTGAAGTTGCAATATCAACCATATTTTTCGGGAGCTGATAAACTTCAATGTCTAACCATTGAATTCAACTTAAAATAACGAACGGAAAACCATTTAATGGTATAACTGTGAAGAAGATGAGGGAAAATATTAGTCATTATCTGCGGTTACTTTGCCTAGACCAGGCGAAATTTCTTGCTCGCATATGGTAAAAAGTTATGTTAAACGAATCCGTGAAGTAATAAGGTTTTGAAACTCTGCATTTTTCAACACTCATGCCTTTTCATTCTTTCCGGTTTCTATCTATTTCTTGTTTTGCACTTCTTCCCACATTAAGTTCACACTCCATACCACTTCCTACAAGTTCATTTTGCGACAGCCAGGTGTATTGATTGTTGCATCCATCATGTTTGAAGGAGTTTTGAGCTCCGTGCATCTTTCATTGACTGCAATATTCCTTGTAATCCTTCTTTTGTTATTACATTTCCCTTAGTCACCCACACGTGGTATCACATGGTAGTTCTCAAATTTTCCGTATTTTTAAGAAATTCATTAGGGTCAGATGACGCTGAAGGAAGTTCATGGGGAAAAATCCCTTCCTGGTAACGACAACTATATATTATATCGTTGGTGTGCTATCAGAAGTATCATGACAATGTTCTTACCTTCCAAAATAAATGCACTTTTACCACGGCTCTGCTTCGGCAAAGTGTTGAAGGCTATGAAAGTTCCTAAAGAATAATTTCCATAAACAAATTACATATTTGTAAAACCTCTTCCAAGCGATGGCATCGATATTAATATCAATGAGCCGTAGTTGTATTGAAAGAAACTATACAAAAATGAATACAGGAGGGAAAAACTAAAGAAGCACGCAATCTTTGATTTTAACCTATTTGTGCATCTATCCTTTAGAGTCAAATACATCCAATTTTGAGCGTTTGGTTGCGCTTACTCCACGCTGCAGCACAGTAAAAGCACAAATATATGAAAAAAAAAAATTGTAGTGCTTTGGGAATCATTAAATTTGACACGGAACAACCTTGATATTTACAAAACACACATTATATTTTCTCCTCATCAATTTAAATGAGAATAATCCATGCAAAGTGTGCAAACATTTCAAAATTATGAGTTGAAAAACGCGCAGACTCCGCAAGTTTAAATATTAAAGCCTCACACAGAGCGGAGTGGCGCAGAGCGTGCCGCCAGCGCGAAAAGCGCACTGGCGCCCACAAACCTAAGGGGATACTTCACGCATTGCGCAATGCTTGACGTATCCCCTTAGGTTTGTAGGCGCCGCGCGGCCGTGCCGCAGCGAGCCACGGGACCTCAAACAACTATTGGGGTACAGGATAGGCGTTGCACAGTATCATACGCAATTGAAGGCGCTCCAACATATGTATTAATAATTACAGGCATCCTATACGAGCACGGAGTTTTCCTCGCAAAATAAATCAATATATGTAATACGACATTGCAATGACACAGAAAAGTAGTAATCTCAGACACTTTTGCCTTGGTTCGCATAACCTCACCACAGAACACACACACAGCCATCACGGATAATTAACATTTCGACGGTATGGAGACATTCTAATCTTTAGACAAATATGTGCTCTTTTTTTTATCATCGCCACTGGACCTTTAATGCCTAGAGCCTATACAAGTACACAATCGACAATCTAAAAGAACCTAGTCGGAGAAACCTATCTGAATCTATAGATTGAGAGCAGATGTTGGAGGAGCGACCATAAATCGACGGTGAAACCGCAAAAAAGCGTGTATGGATTTCGGCATTTCTTAATCTCCACCCCTATTTCATTTTTTCAAAGGAACTGCCCAACATTTTCCCAGAACTCTCTTCAAGCCAAGAAGAAAAATCATTGACATTTTAAAACAAATGAAATCAATGTTTTTTTTTTGTTTTTTTTTTTTGACAAAATTGTTGAAATCAAGTGGTTGTCTTTCAAAGGAATAAAGTACGCTAAGAAATTTGCAAAACTACGAAGCAAGATGTATGCGTTCTACAGTTTAAGCGTAGAAATACGATTCCCGACTCTTGGATATCGAAGGCCGAGGACAAAGTTCGGAACCACGTATCTCCGTTTGCGACAGTGGCGTGGCGTGAATGATCGAATGTCGATATTTCCCCGTTTGAAGCTATGGTAAAGAATCGATTATTAAGGTGGGCGTTGCGAACACCCTGTATATCGATCTTTTTCTATAGATTTAAATGGCAGATCAATCGATGAATCGCACAGCACGCCACGCCACTGGTTTGCGAAGTTGCAGACTTCCTGCCATGGTTTATTCATTCTTCAGAAAACTAGCAAGGTGGAGGGATGGTGTTGCGTCCACACCATTTACGTACATATACATACATTGACACCTTGTTACATACAGTTCGGGCCATTTTTTAATTTTTTAAAAACTGCCTTGATTTCTCTTCTCCTTTAGCAGAATATTTCGTAAAAACTTCAAGCTATAAAGTTGGCATCACTGAAAAAAAAACTCCGGCCATGGAAGCCGTACTGACGGGTCATACAGACGTCCGCGCTCCGGGCTCAGAAGCCGCAAGTTCCGGGTTTAGCACCCGGAGCAGATGAAGGTTGAAGGTATACGGCTCCAGCATCTTTCGGCCTCTGAGCCCCGAACGGAAGGTACTTACGTCTATACAGCCCGTAACTTTTTTTCAATGTTGTTTCTCTTCAAATAAATGAATGGGTTGCGCTAGTCACAGAATCGTGTTTTGATGCTTGATACTCATAGAGCAGCTACAAATGATAAAGTCTGTCTAAACAGCAACTTTCTACTTCAATATTAACCGAGATATCGCCCATTGAAAAGCCGGGTTTTTGACGTCATCCACCGCAGTTGTGACACTCTTTGGGTCTTTCACCATACTTCTATCGGTCAGTGTGACGCACACTTGCATTGGTTATTCAACATGAAATTCGGATGAAAGCAAGGTGGAAGAAACCAATGATGTCACTTGGATGACGTCAAAAACCCGACTTTTCAAAGGGCGATATCTCGGTTAATATTGACTGTAGAAAGTTGCTGTTTGGACAGATCTCATTATTTTTAGCTAATCTACGAGGAGTAAGCAGCAAACACGATTTCGTGACCAGCTCAACTGATCCATTAAAAGCGGAAATTTGTAAACACCGCCATGGAGATACGCGGTTTCGCACTTAGGCCATGGGTATGCCGGGTGCTCTCACGCTACGGCGGCGATGACTGCGACGCATCTCCAGTGGCGTGGCGTGAATTGCGATGTATCGATTGTTCTGCCATTTAAACCCATAGTAAAGAATCGATTATTAAGATGTTCGCTGCGAACACCCTGTTTATCGATCCTTTCCCATAGGTATAAATGGCTAGAGTACCTATATTGAGAGAGTATGGCCACTGGCGTTACCACCTCTGATTGGCTCAGCCATCATAGGCTGAATGGAGCCCTTAGGACCCAAAAATGGCGGACGCCATAAATTAATGTAATGCAAAATGACTCAAAATGTAGTTTTCTTTGCTTATCGTAACGAGAACACTATTGGGACTTCTTTACATATTTTTAAGGCTAATCGTGTGCAATTTTTGAGAAAAATTATCTTAGATGTGGTAAGGTTGGCAGCAAGCGCGGTTGGTGATAACCGTCAAAAGTTGGCAATGACCCCCCTCCCATCCACAAAAACCAAAACAAAGCACCGTCATTTTTGGGTCCTAAGCCTCTCCATGGGGCCCAGTGGCCATACTCTCTCAATATAGGTAGTCTATAAATGGCATAACAAAACGATGTATCGCAAAGCACGCCACGCCACTGCGCATCTCCCGTTTCCGATCTGGGCTGCAATCTGACACCGCACGGAGATGATGGCCGGTCGCGGGTCCGTTACGTCACTGACATCACGGTCCGTGCCCGCGCCGCGCCGCACAGTGGATCGAGTCAATTCGAGAGGTCGGACATGAAATGTTTGACTAAAATTGCAAATTTTGATGTTTATTTCGTCATATTTTAAATTGCAAGGGGTGCTTTTGAAAGAAAATTTTACGAGAAAACCAATGAAACCAATTTTAGAACCTCAAATTTTGTTATAAACGTAGTTTTAAGCGTTTAAAGTTTCCAAATTCTGTCCGACCTTTCCTATTGACTCGATCCACTGTGCGCCGCCTGGCCGTTGGTTGCTGCCCTGATATTAGCATCACCGTCGGACGGCCACGGTGCGGTGGTGCGGCGCTGCGCAGCGGGCAAATTAAGATGGTCCCGTTTAATTGCGCAATGGCGTTTGACTCTCATTTGATTCTAGTTATGTCATTCGCCTACAGTTCACACGACGCGGGCAGCTTTTCAGCCGTGTCCATTCTATGATTAGGAGTTTGGAAGGCTTGATTCTTCGGTCCATTTTTTCACCGGCGCGGTCAATCGGCCTTTGTGTCAACGGTGATGTCTTAAATCTGCGTTTCCTAGTAAGTTTCAACAGATCGATGAATAACTGAACGTATTTATGCTAAAAGGAACTATGCATTGGCGGATCCAGCAATTTGGCAACACCGGATTTCCTCCATTTAAACCTATGGAAATGTATCGATTCTTGGAAGAGCCAGATGCTCCGATACTAATCGATTATATAGCATAGGTTTAAATGGAGGAAATCCAGTGTTGCCAAATTGCTGGATCCGCCTCTGGAACTATATTTGTTACACGCAAACCCCATGAATATAGTTCCTTTTAGAATAAATACGTCCAACTACATCAGCCAAAGTACATAATAGAATAACAACTTAATCCGGGGAAAGGCGGCAAAAACTCACAAATCATATTTTTGTCGTTCAAAGAGGATAAAGACAAATTGTTTAGGGAACAGTCAGATCTAAATTCTGTATTTTAACAGAATTTAGGAGAAGAAACCCCGAAAAATTTATCGAAGCACCCATTTTAGCACAATAGCATATCATACTGATGGCGTGGATGGCATCTGTCAGTGCAAACGTTATTTTATACATTCATGAGTCGCTTTTATAGCGCTCTCTGGCGCTCTGCGACGCCTAATCGCCACAAAACTCGGTCTTCCCACAATCGATGAGGGAGTTGACACTCCCTCATCTCATTTAAAACCCCTGTCGCCACCCTCTCACTGAGCGTCCCCTTCGTCTCCTCCCAGGAGGAACCCAATCATCCTTTTAACATGACCGTACCAGACAAGCTGTTTGCTCATGACGTCGAACACGATGTCATTTTCGACGCTATTTTATGCCCATGTTAAATTTTATGACGATATAGTTCATTAGTCCATTACAGATAAGGCCCACAATTTTTTGAAATGCTCGAGTTCTAATTTGTGACATAGTAAGTCACATGTTCGGGCATTCTCGATGCCTATACCCCCAATAAATCGCAGCTTCAATATATCTTTAAAGGCATCGGGTCATAAAATGTCAGAATTGAACATTATTGTTAAAGGCTTTTCATTTTTCTAGCACGATGAGCCTATTATAGTATCGTGACTTTCGAGCGACATGCAACAGGTGGTGTTATGGACCCTCAGCACGGACGAAATCAATTTCTTCGGTTCAATGAGTACTTACCTCTTGATCGAGCATCGACAGGAATTCAAGGCCCTTCACCACTGGCTTGTTAAATATAAGGTCATTAGAGTATTGAGTTGGTACGGTTCATTCTTGGTTGGTGCTTTTTATTTGCCGTTTCGATTGCCGAGTTCAGCGGTACCCACGAAAAATACGTGTCAGTGAGTTTTATCATATTTTTATCCGTGTTAAATTTTACGTGGTAAAAAAGGGTGCGTTTTTCACTAGAAAAGTTTTTTTGGAAACTGCATCCATCGAATCGATCTTCTGAAGCAATTTCTAAGTTTAGGCATGCCTCGGAATCGTGATATGTAGTATGGCTGCAGTTGGTTGAGCTCGGTAAATTGACGGGAGAGTCAGAAAATGCTGTTATTTTCATTGTGGTGTTAAAAAGATTTTGGTAATTTTTTCTTTTTTTAAAAGGAAACCACCAAAACCTCACCTCGAAATTTTCTTTGGATATCTTTTGAATGAATCAAGAAAATTCCTAAAACATTTTAAGAAGAACTGTTAAATGATTTCTTCTTTAGAAAATAAAAACATGAGCGGAGATTTGCAGCGTATATAGCAATCAGAGATAAGTATTTTTTAACTTTAGTCATCTGTGTCCGGTCAAAGGCCACGTATTCTGCTCTGCTACCTTCAGAACTATGCTCTTCCTCAAGCAAAGCAATTATTGATGTCATCTACCGCGGAAAGGCACACCATATGGTTTCATTTGCTTCAGAGTTAATACTTAGTTATCAGTAATGCTCGTGAAGCTAGTAATGCACTCGTTGGAAATATGCAAACCGTTGTTCTATAAACCCAAAATCGTGATATTGACCACGATGACTGAGAACTGACCTCTAGTGTCGGTTTTTTTACAGGCCCGTATGCACCCATCTCTATTCGACGTAAGACTTTGGTATCTGGACACTTTGTATAATTTGGATGTATTTAAATCAAAAGGAACTATATGTATTACAGCATGAACTCTGTCATGCGTGTATTCTTATGAACCTCAGGGCTCATATCAGAATGGATATAGACCCTTTTGATTTAAATACGCCCATTTTTCCGCTAGTCTACAGGAAAACGTCGCGTGCACCAAGCCGCAGTCTGTTCGTGGTACAGGAAAATGTCTAAAATTGATTTTGTGGCGCGCGCACGTCTCAAGTATTGACCTAATTTTTTTCCTCTTTTTTTTGACCGGAAATATTCGTCACTAAAACGCTCATTCCACAAAAAAATCGAATCTATTAGTTGATTCACGTGAATGGTAATTTCTTACGATACATTTGGAATTCGTATTCGCGTGAGGCTCTCATTCAACCTTCAGTCAGATGAAATGAGAGACCATACAACTTGAAAATCTGACAAAAATGAATGAACAACACGCGAGTGTTGGGGGATCGTTATGTTGCTGATATTGTATTTTTAAAACTTCCACTCTACTTTTTAGACTTGAGTACATCATACTACTCTACTGTAGTTTTGTGTATTACCAACCGTCACGATTGTTTCGCCCATCTAGTTTAGGCGTATCGTGTTTAAAATCCTAATCTTCAGTTTCATGAGATTGAATTTTGCAAAAAAGAACCAAGAGCATTCCAATACCTATCGCTATGATTGTGCAAAATTTTTTACCTTGCAAGTATAAACTGATCATCGAAACAAGTCTCATCTCTACTCCCATAATGAAATATAAATTCAAGACGAAAATTACCTTTGTAAATTTAATTTTTTGCGTAATGCCAGTTTTAGCGAAGAATGTAAGTTGCACAATCTTAGCAACATTGCAATGCTCTTGGTTCCTTTTGGCAAAATGCAATCCAATCAGCCTACATCTGGTTATTATGTTTATGAGGGCCCACTCGCATTCTAATTGTCATAAACTTCAGTAATATGAAAACGCCATTCAAGAGGTATACGTCACTCGCCAATGATCTCATGATTTGATTTTGCGTTCATGCAACTTATCTAAATACCACAATATGGAGGGAGTAGCCAATTATATTGATCCCTCTGCGAATTGAAACACGGAATTAAAAACCTGACTTGAGTCTTGATCGGAAAGCGTCGTTATGTGGTGCATCCTGTTTGACTACATTATCATGTAAATTTATGTCAAAAGCGTCCTATGTTTGTAGGTGAATCCGCCTGATCGTCCGCAATGAGTTCCAGGAGAGCATTAGCATCCAATTGGTCAAACTCTATACCTGAGGCAAACGCCTCATTACTCATAGGATATGACTTTAATAGTTCAAGGGTATTTGCGGCTACCCATCGCAGCTGTGGCAATAACTTCATCAAATTCTATGTCCGGGAAATCTGTCAACTGTACACGGATAAAAAAAAAAAAGCACGAGTTTGTTGTGTGATATGGACATTTCCAATTAATTGTGGTAGTACACTAATTAATCGTAGACGTACCCCAATAAATGAGGTTACTAACCCAAATGTTGCGGTACTACCCTAACTTGAGTTGCGGTTCTACCACAATTAATTAGAAATGTCCGTATCATCCAACAAATTGTGGTAGTACCACAATTTTAGGGGATAACCCCGAACACTTTTTTTCCGTGTAGGAAGAATAGGTGATCCTCAGCCATGATCACGGTAGGCAAAGAGGAGAGTTCTATAAACACGTATCAGGGATGGTAGGCACGAAGCATATACACAGAGAGAAATTTCAACACAAAAAAATTTGATTGATATAGGAAGTAAAACACAAAATGACCTGAGCCTTCGGTCGACTCTAGGGTTTCCCAGTTCCTCCATCGTTTTCTGCCCCAAAATCACCGCAAATTGTACCAAAACAACTCAGAATTTGGGTTGGTTTGTGCTTCACTTCTTGCTTCGTAGTAACACAAGAACACAGATTTTTTTATCAGTGTAAAGAAGTTCAGGGCCTCAGAACCTGCCACTAATGATGAAAAAAATATGAAAAAATAGAGGAGAAAAGACTGAGAAACAAAAGCCTGTGAAAATCATTCTGAGCAACCAAAGCAAAAGCATCTTTAATTAGTCGAGTTAAGAGAGGAACTAAACACGCAATTTGGCCTGGAGCTTAGCGCAGAGAGGAATGATGACGAGGACTTGAGATGAAAAGGACAAGCCCTCGGCGCGGCGGCGGTCGGCATGTAACACATATTAGCGCCTACAAGACTGCATGAATACTTCACCCATTGCGCCAAACACAGTGCGATCAGGAGCGGTGGGCGTGAAACGCATAGCGCCTACAAGACTGCAGGAATACTTCACGCATTGCGCCAAACACAGTGTGATCAGCGCGGCGCAGCGGCGGAAGTTAAAATTATTATACCACATTTATGTTTGTTCTTTCATAATTTTTTGGTTCATTTCTTATAAATGGAGAAGCAAAGTTCCGTGAAATTTTGCTAGTAGTGTTGACAGGGCTTTCGCAAAAAATATGTCCAACACGAGTAGGTAAACGCGTCTTATGCACCCCTCCTCCTCCGGCATGTTCAATTGATGTTTTTTATTAATGTTTCAAAACGAATGAGAAGGGGACGGCAAAATACAGAAGGCCCATGGGCGGCAAGTAGGCAAATCGGCCCTGCAAGATCCTCAACATTCTGATTTTGAAAGTGGCTAAGTGATTTGTCATTTAACGCTCTTTTAATTGGAGGGATGAAAATTCAACAAAATTTATGTCTAAGTCAACTTTGACTGTTGCACGAGTTGTCTAAACAATGACCTTCAGCAGTCCATCTCGCCATTTCATCGCCGCGTCCGCGTCGTCTCTCAGATGTTGTACAACTCGCAAGCGCTGTGCGTAGCCGAACTGTAAGTAGGGGGCCAGCCAAACCGAGTGAGGATTCAGAATATCTGCACTCTTACTACTACAAGATACTTCAAAAGAAGGAAAATGTCTACGAGCTTCTATGTAGAGTCGCAACAAAGCGCGAGTACCGCGTGCGTATACTCGCCTCGCCACTCCGCCTCAAACACAACGTAATAAATCGATAATTTCACTCTAGTGTCGTAAATCAGTGGATGAACGTGTTTGTGCGACCATTTTACGACCCTCTGCTCTTGCAAGACCTTCAGAAAAGAGCACAAATGATTTTTAATCACCGTTTCAATTAATGCATGCCTCTAAACATTTTCACTTTTTTTGCAGTAATTCCACCCACATTTTTCCAAACTTTTTAGTGTCCCGGTAGTAAACTACATTACAATATCGAAGACGAAAATGGGATTATATTTTGCAATATATGGGGCCACTATCTCTGGCTCTTCCGTAAACAGCATAGGGAAAGCAATGGCATGTATGTTGTTTCTAAAATGAGCTAGAAATAGTGGTCCCTTATTGCAAATGTGGTTCAAATTATACAAATGTGTAGCTCAATTGCGGTGTTTCCAAATCTTTGCTCCCGTTTTGTTTTATGAAAGAGAATAAATGAGAACTATTGCCTGAAATATGTTCGCAGAATAATCCTCAAACAATGAGGAAAAGTCAGGAGTGTTTTCAAGAAGTGACTTTGAGTATGTTTTTTCAAAAGTGAGTTATGACAGTGAGTTCGCAGCTTTATGAACAGATCTATGCGTTTTGCAATCTCACCGTTTATATGGACCGCGTTAAGCAGAAAGGAGCCAAGCCACATCAGTTATTGCCAAAAATTGGGCAATTTAATGTTTAACATAAAAACGGTTGTGTGGATTTTTGGGCAAACTTCAGTGAATTTTTTACGCAGCACGAAGTAAATTCCTTAAAATTTTCAAAGGAATCCACACAAACGTTCTCTTGTAAAAAATTAAACTGCCCCGTTAAATTTAGCATTAGCTAGTGTGGCTTGTTTCCTTTCTGCTAGACGCGGTCCATGTACTCGAATGGTTCGCTTTAAAAATAAGCTTCAGTTTTCGTTTTTAAGATCGCTCTCTCCATGACTTTTTAGAGTTTTAAAGCTAAACTGGAAAAAGGTTAGACCGAGAAAAGGGTTGAAAAGTTACTCAGCGAAAAGAGTTGGGGATTAAAGCGTTAATAGAGCGTAAAAGAACGAAACTGATTATGAATATCGTCTAAAGAGGAAATACCATTACTTGACATTTACTCCAGACAGCGTCTCGACGTGAGAGCATTGAGACCCGTGTCGGAGATTCCGTTTAATACTTGTTATAAAGGCTCTAGGGAATTTTCACACCAAAGAAATAGCTGAATGACCCCACCGCTTTGTCTCTTAAGCGCAGGTAATTTTCTCACGGATCCTTCAGGGTCCGCTTGTGAAATTCGCATAGGGGTTTACGTGTATACTGCCGTTTGCTGAACCTGTTCCAAAATCGGATTTTGATTTACATTTTCCGTGAACAAGATTAGCCTCATGAATATCAACGTAGCGGATTTCAACGATTCGTTCTCTTGAAATGAACGAATTCCTCGCTCTTTTAAGGATATCGGAGAAGCTGGTAAAGTCAGGTTGTTTAAAAGCTCTCAAGTTTTAAGAATCAATGGGATGAAGATTGTACATTCTAGAAACAATGCAAATAGAAAATGTATATAAAAATAAAATTAAACACTAATCAATTTTATTAAAAATAATATATCTCAATTTTATTTAAAAGAATACATCACAATTTTTTTCCCACAAGGCTTAGTCTGCTTTGTCAACCAGGTATGTGATGAAGTGTAAAATAAATCCTCGAATTCGAGGATGATGATACTGAATATTTAATTGAGCGCAAAGAATTGACTGGCTGTGAACAAAATCATGTGAGGTACTATTCTATTGTCATATTCAAAACTATTAAATTGTCATTCGATGTTCCATTGAAGGACCATCGACGGTGAACTAGCAGACCACGTATCTTGGATTGCGACGTTGCAGGCTTCCTGTCCTACTTTATTTTTAAACTATGCAGGTTTATTTCCGTGAAAATTTGAATTGTGCAAGTCAATTTGGCAACTTTGGAAAGGCGTTACTTTTCTTCGTGCATAGAAACGACCATTTATGGAAAAAATTTGGCATCATATTAATTGTTCAGTTTTATCGAAAGAATGGAGAGGGAATACCCGCATGGTTTAAAATTTAAAAATCTTTAAAACTAACGCAGAGGATGCAGTGCACTTTCATATTTATTTACATATACCAGCCTATAATGCGCTTTGCGGAATCTATTAGGCAGAGTGGCAACAGAAGGCCACCTGCAGCTGTGTGGCCAATTAAAATTGATGCAAAGCCAGTTTGACAAGACAGTGCTTCTCCACAAGAGGATTCAGGCTTAATTGCATCCTGCGTCAAGCACCATCTCTTGAGCACGAACTCTTTAAGGGACCAAAGGAGGGAGGGAAACAGAAGGGATACAGACTATATTGTTGTCTCCGACGGATGGTGTGTTTCATCCCGACCTACCCTAGCAGCAGATTTGCACGAATAAATAAATGAATGAAAATCAACACAACACAAGCAGCAGTCAGCGCCATAAGTTACGATTTGATTGGAGAATGTATTCAGATTTTACTGATATCGATGTATTGCAATGTTATCGGATAAACAATTGCGATAAATTGCGACTTAATTGCATAAATTTGCTATAAAAATCGCTATTTTATCGGCAGCTCTCCATCCCAATATTATCGCTCATGATCAATAAGAATAGAAATTTTATTTTATTGAACGCGATATTGTGGAGATAAAATGTTGACAAGATCGAGGAAATTCGCTCAAATTTTGATGAGCCTAGCCATTTTATCGTAAAAAAATCGCTACTTAATTTGAAAAAATCGCGATTTTCCGTTGAAGAATGCTACTTGGGTGTCTGATTCGAACTCTAAGTCAGCACTGGTTCAAAGTACACCGAAGTACGCAGAAGATAGCACTTACGGCTGTCTTGCCAAATACTAACCTAACATGAAACTGAATTTTACCTTTTTCATGTCCTTTAAAATAAAATCGGTTGAGTTTTAATCATCCCCCAAATGATTTCTAAGAGTCCATCGAATGATTGGTTGCGATTTGACAAAGAACCGAGGCTTCGTTTAATAAAATGTTCCACTCAGAAGCTTCTAGGCCCATTTTCTCAAAACTTCATTTTTGCACTTACGGCTCTCCTCGCTATTACGGCAGCACGGCTCACGAGTTAGCGCTCAGTTCCTTTTGATTGAATGTCAAATCCCGCTTTTCCATTTTCTCGAAAGGAACTGCATTCACTTTTCCGTTGTTTCTTATCCAGCTCACCACGAGTACACCCCATCTTTCCACTTGCACATAGTTCCTTCTAGCATAAATACGTCCAAATGTAGTTTAGTCGCGAGCCGACAACACCGGAGCCATAAAGGCAGGACTTGAAGGAGGGATCTAAAATACCCGTGAAGGGACGGGGGATGGTAGTGTTGCAGTGCGGGAGTCATTTATAGTCCATTGAGATCGAGGAACAAACGGTGTTTAAATGATGTTTACTGCGGCCACGGCGCGGCGCGGCGGCGCGCAAATCGTCGCTCCTGAGATGAAAGGACGTAACCACTTTACCTCATGAGCCCCGGAAAGCATGTTATTAAATGGACAGTAGATGCCACGTGGAAATTGAGTTACGCCCTTACGACGGAAGGACGCGGAGGCTGAATGGATGAGCGAATGAATGATTCCGCGGATGACTCCGAGGCTGAGCTTGAGTGACGAGCGCCCCTCTTGAAGGCGGTTCCCGTTCGAGCGCGGCGGCTTGGCGGGAGCGGAGTGCGTCGAAAATAGAGTACAGCCAAGTGCAGCTCTTGAAAGAACGAGCTTTTCAGTGCGGGTACAGGGTGTCTCAAGGTTAAATGCCAGACCGAAGAAGCGGTTTTCATCGGTCCAAATATAGTTTTTTTGTTTTTGTTTTTTTTTTTTTTTTTTTTTTTTTTATCTCTCCGAAAGTGACTCTAAATGAAGCTGCGGTCTGTGTCATGGTTATAGATCATTTTGATCCTGTGAAATTTCGTCGAAAAACGTTTGTCCGATCAATTTTCGACCGTGCAAATAAATGCCCAATACGCAACTTACACTGGAAAAAAAAAACACATTGGATCGAGAGTCCAGACTCTTGAAAACATTGACAAGAAAAAGGACTCTTGATTCAATCAGATTTAAGCTTAAATCAAAAGGAAATCCGCTCAAATTAAGAGGCTTGGTTCTTGATTTAAGCTTAAATCTGATTGAATCAAGAGTATTTTTTCTTGTCGATGTTTTTAAGAGTCTGGACTCTAGATCCAATGTGTTTTTTCCAGTGTGGTCTACAAAAAAGTTTTCGTCGAAAGCGAACTTATGTCCAATGTTGTCCAATCTCCAAAATGCAAGGCCATGAAAGGTTTAAATTCTATACATTTCGCTGGGTGTGCAGTTAATTTATTATCCGACGTTTTTGGGATACATTTTCAAAATGTGCCAAGAACATGTTTGGTCAACATGATCCAAAACACGAAGAAAAAACTTCAGTTCATTTGGAACACTAAATTGTTCAGTCAAGATACCGATGGATCTCAGTCATGGGAACTAAACTTCCATTCGGGATACCGAACCTGCACTAAAACTCACATTATTTGCAAATTACTTCCGTTTTCTCAACTGATCGAAGTTTGATTATTAGAACTGAAAACCACAAACTGTGAGTGAGTACAGCTAACTTCCGATTGCCAAATCTATCACTTGGCATTTCTACGTCCCATCATTTGGATCGCATTTCCCTGGTAAAAATTGGCAGTAGAATCTGTGTTCCAAAATACCATAGACCTACAGCCGGCTGTACGATTTCCAATAGCTTCTATAGCCGGCTACACAATTTCTTATAGCCTTTTATAGCCGATGGCGATTAAGCAACAGCCAGGCGATAAAGTGTATGCTAAACGTTACTAATTACGGATGCTAGGAGTTAGTGAGTTTTTGGAATACTGCGCTCTTTTTGGGCCGTAGTATCTTGATTTATTTTGCGAGGAAAGCTCCGTACTTTCGATGGATGCCTGCAATTACTAATATATTAGAGCGCTTTCAGTTTCGTATGATACTGTGCAATACCTCTGGTGTGAAATAGTTGCTTCAAGCGCCGTGGCAGGCGGGCAGCCAGCGCGAAACACGCATTGGCGCCTACAAACCTAACAAGGATACTTCACGCGTTGCGCAATGCGTGAAGTATCCCCGTTAGGTTTGTAGGCGCCAGTGCGTCGCCGCTCCGCTTTGTGTTAGGCTCTAATATTTAATCTCGCGGAGTCAGCGTTATTCAACTCATGATTTGGAAATGTTTGCACATCCTGTATGGATTATTCTCATTTTAATTGATGAAAAAAAATATGTATTAAAGGAAAATATAATGTGTGTTTTGTAAATATTAAGGTGGTTTCGTATCAAACTTAATGATTTCCAAAGCACACGAATTTCTACACAATTTCTTAAAGCCTTTTATAATCGATGGCGAAAAAGCAACATCCAGGCGATAAAGTGTGAAGCCTGGCGATAGGAACTATCGCCCGGTTGCATAATTTTTTATCGCTTCGTATAGCTTGGCCGTATGATTTTCTCCGCATTCTACAGCCAGCTATATGATTTTCTGTAGCATTCTTTAGCCGGCTATAAGAATTCCTATGGTATTTTGAAACGCAGCCCTTATCGCCAATTTTTACCAGGGTTAGCAAAAATGAACCAGAGCGATTACAGTTCGTTTTCAAAATCGTCCAACCTCTCCTTTTCTTTTAAAAATACTTAATAAATGCATATTATTCAGATTTACAGAGTTATTTTTCTTTATAATTAACCATTTTTTGGTGGGAAGAAAAGACTATTTGCTATTCCGGGAGATTTTTTAGATAATTATGGAGAGGCAACATTTTCACAACACTGTATAATCACTCTGGTTCTTTTTTGCTAAATGCAATCCGTTTTATATTCTAAACTTGTTGGAATGGAAATAGCATGATTGAATTTGATTCATTTTCTTGCATAGCTTTGGCAACCCAGAGGGAGAAATGCAAAATATCTCAGCGTTCCGGGGCTTTATAGTTTATAAATCTTTCACATCTTCACATGTGCGTAATTTACACCGAAGGGTGGAGCCTCGTAAGGGCTGCAACTAATAGTTCTAGGGGTTGAAGCGCGGTTCAGACGTGGAGCACACTTCACCGGACCATTAAGGTACTTGACCTGAAACATCCCCAGACGAGATTTATCTTGTGAGGCATCCATATCCAAGCGAAAAGATTCACTTAGCACCTTGAAACGAGATGCAATCCATGAGAGATTTTTGTAAAATTAATACTTGACATGGAAGTCCACAAAACAAATGTGTACTTTATTTTGAAAAACAATTTTTATTCTTGTGAATCTTACAAACTTATGCGTACACAAAATCGCGAATCGGGAAACTAGCACTTAATCAACACAGAAATCAACTGGGCCTCATTTAAATTTAAAATTCAAGAAGTCAATCAAAAGTTGGCATCTGTGGTTCCAAGATGGCTAACTCTCGACGCTTGTCTAGTTTTTATTGAAGAAAGAAACCGACAATTAAGTCAGCTTGACAATATTACACACGAAGATGGACAGCGCTGCTTTGCTTTTACATCAAATTAACGTACTTGATATGCGCAGTAAATGAAATCATATTTGCGATAAACCCGTGTGTCGTTCCGGCCGGGGAGCACTGTGTTATGTTTTTGAGGGCTTTTGAAAATCACAATGGACCTACTTTTGAATGCTATTCTTTTAGTATCAGTAGATTCTGACTAAAGGAAGAAAAAAAACGAAAAAAAGAGAAAAAAACATGGAAATGCAAATTTTTGTTGAAGCACCATTCAACGACCAAGTATATTTAAAAACAAGTTTGGAAATTTCAAAAATCCGACGGGCAGTGCCTGGAAGCAGAATCTAAAATCTGGTTTTCGATTAGAAGAGGGGAAAAAAATAATTAAAAAGCCTTGGAGATACGGCGCGGCGTCTTCAACTTTCAAATGCGTTTTCCTCAAATCTAAGTTTTTTACCGTACTTGTTCAAGTAGTTCTGTAGTTCTTCAAAAATCAATCAATTATATACCTTCGTGGCCGTTCATGCGACCAGACTTCAAACGCTCTTTTTTCCGAGCTTTTGGTCCATTTTTAGGATGCGCAGATCCGGTGTTTCAATGGGAGGGTTTTCAACATACAGTAACTTTTACATCGAACAGCGGCGAGGCGTAAATGATCGATCATCGATATTTTCCCATTTGAAGCTGTGATAAAGAATCGACTATTAAGGTGGTCGTTACGAACCCTGTTTATCGATCCTTTACCATAGGTTTAAATGGCAGATCAATCGAAAAATCGCAGCGCACGCCACGCCACTGACATTGAACATTCCCAACTTTCTCATCCCTCCCGCAAGCGGAAATCCGATACAGTTGAAAGTGTCACGCGAGTGGAACTTGCGACCGAATTAAAACCAGAAGTCAGTGAGATGATGAATTCCACCCTTCGAAAGAGCTCGAATCAAAAAGGGATGCAGGGACGAAGTCAGCCTCTCAGGGAAGGATGACTCATCGGGACAGGGACGAAAATTGTGCAAAATAGGAAAGAAGAAAGTTCCAAAACATTTTTGTCTCCTCCTTGCAGTGTTGCCCATTCGTGTATTTTCCCTTCTTTAATTTTTTTTAATAAGTAATAACTGCCTTCACTATCCGCGCAACGTGCCATTTGTATTTTCAGGAGGTCCGTTCCGCAAAAAAAAATAAATAAATAAAAATATAAAAAACATTAAACCGTCAATCATTGCGGGCTAAGTCGCCATGGCATGGTCGCCTTTGCACCGTGGTGGTAAAGTGCGTCCAAATGTTTCTTACAATTGCAAGTTCCCGTGTTTAATGAGTCTCTAATTGATTTAGTAGCGGTCAATGATTAATTTTGATAAATTAACACTTATTTAACTCATGAAGAATTCGCACATGAGGTTAAATCAGTTTGTTTCGGTTTCAACCAAGAGGTCGATATTATATCGAATGACATAGTCACTAAATCAGTCTATACAATCGAGAGGTCGTTATACTAACACATCGGATGAGACAGCAGAGTAGAGTCTCTATATAGAGAGTTAAGACAATGGACATGGATGTCACAACCGGGAATGAAGGTTACACAAATCGGACGTTTTTTGTAATTTTTGATGACCCCATTCCCAAATTCTTATCTCCGTTCCATATCTCATTTCATTTGTTCCTTGCCGTACCCCCAATGTCTCGGTTCATTCCAGTTTTTAATCTTTGCATGACTGGTGAAACTGTAATCTTTATTCCCGTGTGTGACACTGTAAAGACCTAAAATACGGGAACCGATCAGACATGGATTCGCCTTGTCTTTACTCTCAGTATAAAGGGACTCTACAGCAAAGTAGGCAGGACGTCTAGCATCAGAAAAACCGGAAAAACTGGAAAATATCAGGGATTTTGGCCGATCAGGAAAAAATCAGGAAAATCGGAAAAATTGGACGTTTTATCAGGAATTTTTCTTACGCGAATCTCCTCAGCAGAGAAGTCTTACCGCTTTTTGCCTACCATGCCAGGAGTCGTCGAAAAATCAGGAAAATATCAGGAATTTTCAAAATGAAAAAATCAGGAATTTTTTATAAAATATCAGGAAAATATCAGGATTTTTCAAAATGAAAAAATACTAGACACCCTGGTAGGGCATCCCTTGATTTCACATACATGGATTTGAAGATTGGCAGCCGTGGATCCCTTCTGAAGGGTTCCTAGAGTGAGATGTTCCCGGGTCCTCACGCTACATTGCGTTTTGTCCTTCCCCTCCCCTCCTCCTCCCGGGCGCCAAACTTGAGCTTCGTTCGAGCGAAATCTGATCCGTATAAATTGTTATTTAATTCAATTTCAAGCGGGGGATCATTACTAATGTTCTGTTTTTCTTGGCGTTCTTCATACTTCATTAACTCGACCCCTGGGCGATTGGTTCTTTGCAGTCTCCGCCGCGCTGTTTATTACCATATCTTTGAATACTTAACGTCCGCGGTCGGGCTTATCTTACTTCAAAGTCCTCGCTTAAGTTCCACTTTTCACACTTTTGCTTCAGAAGAAAATACTACTTCCAGTGCTCCCATTTCCCGGAACTAGTTCCAAATTTCGGAATTTTTTTTTTTTTTTTTTTTTTTTTTTTTGAGAGCTTGCGCACTCTAGGTATAGTTCATTGGCCTTAGTCGTGTAGACAAACAGCCACCGCTAAATGATGGGGAGATTACAACATCAGTAGAAACAGAAGTACAAAGGAAGAAACGAAGGAAGAAACGAAGAGAAACATCCATGCCACTCCACGGTGACAAGATCTGAGACCATCAAATCTTGCCCCCGAGGCCGGGATTCGAACCCGGGACATCTAGGTCTGTGATCAGTTGCGCTAACCACTGGACCAACCGATGTCGGCTCGGAAATTTTGATATTTCCCTGTATTATCCCGGAACTTTTGAATTTCCCGAAATGTTCCGGATCTTTTGCATTTTCTGGAACTCTCTTGGAACTTTAGAAAAAGATCTAAAAAGCATCCCGGAGCTTTTGACAGTCATGTACTGAAAAAAAAATCTCGGTGTATGTACTAAGAAAAGGGTAAATTACCAAGAATTCAGGGTTCTATTTGATCCCAGTTTTTTCTTGGTAAAATTACCATTTATGGAATTGGTAATTTTACCAAGAAATCTCGGTAAAATTATTGAACTTTCTCGGTAATTTTACTGGACCTTGGTAGAAACGCCAATATTTTTTATCGACTGTGGTAGAATTACCGAGATAAAATGACAACACTGGTAAAAAAAACCTCTTGGACCAATGCCGCGGTGCATTGACTAAAGAGTGCAGTTTCTTGTCGCCGGATATAAGAGTCTTGAACTCTTGTTTCAAGCTGATTTTGCATTGATTCAAGCGGATTTTGCATTGAAACAAGAGTCCAGACTCTTAAATCTGGCGACAAGAAACTGCACTCTTGAACCAAGAGGTTTTTTTTAACAGTGAAAGTTACCGGGAATCGATTACCAATAAAAGTGGTATTCTTATCTGAAAAAACAGTAAAAATAACGGTTTTTAGGTAAGCTCACCAGTGTCTTGGTAAAATTACCAATTATTGGTAAAAAAAAAGTGAGATGGTAAAGGTACCAACGGACCATGGTAAAAACGCCGAGAATTTTTTTTCAGTGCGGAACTTTTGAAATTCCCGAAATGTTCCGGATCTTTTGCGTTTTTTTTGGAACTCTCTTAGAACTTTAGAAAAAGATCTAAAAAGAATCCCGGAATTTTTGACAGTCATGGAGTGAGAGAAATTGGAACAAAAAAGTGCCGAATACCGGAGCCTTTGACGGACATTGAATGGGTGCACTGCTACTTACGTGGATTTTTCTTTATACTAACCAGAGCGTGTTATGACGTGCTTTCAAATATGCCAATACACCATCAAACCTTTTTTTTCGGCAATTATCTAATACAGGATTTATTTTTCTTAAGTGACTTCTACATCGATGTTAAAACTAGTTAAATGTCTGAGAGGAACAAATCCTTTAACTCAAGACGTTTGTGTAGTTTTTTTATATTTTTTATGTATTCGCTAGGAGTTTCATATTAAAAAGCACTACTTAGTTTTCTATAGTAGTCGCACGGTGTACCACGGTAGAGATCATTCACCCGGAATGGCTGATCACTTGAGAGAAGTAGCTCATCCATATTTCATGATCGAACCTGTTCACAAGTCCCGAACAGCTTCAAAACAGAAATACATAATCAAATCAAAATAAATCCATGACATAACAGCTTAACAAGTTTCCACTAGATACTATAAATAAATCACTATTTACCATCAGATGCATATGTATACGATCGAAATGCGTGAACCTGTGTGTCGTTTTACATTTTTGGATGGGGCGGAACCTATACTGTTTCCAGTTTGTCAAATACTTCTTCAAAAATTCCCGTTTTACTCAACGTGCTAAAGTTACTCAGACGACTTATATCCACGCATAAATGGTCCGCGTTTGAAAAACAGAGAGCGCATTATCCTTTAATCCTCCCAAACTACACTCAAAATCTCTGTTATCGCCCTACTGATGGCTGATGGCTGGTTATTTATATGAAAATATTTTGCTTCCAAATATTGAAGTTCATTACTTCGCATGACTGTGATTATTCATATTTTTACCACGGTAAGTAACTGGTCAGAAAAATAATGAAAAAATAGACAGGCATATATTTAAGAAAAAACACTGAAGACATTATCAACCTAACCAGGGCCGGATTAAGGGGATGGCCACATGGGCCGCGGCCCATGGCGCCAAATCTAGGGGGCGGCAAATTTGCAATTTTTTTAAATGTAGGTATAAAAAAAATCGAAATTAGAAAAAAAATTACAAACGAGAAAAGGCAACAAAATCTCTCATTTCCTGAGAGTATAGTAATTTCTAATTTTGTCGTCTTTCAGTGATACAAGAGACAGCACCTTTAATTAATCGAGTTAAGAGAGAAACCAAACACGCAATTTGGCCTGGAACGGCGCGACTTAGAGAGAAATGATGACGAGGACTTGAGATGAAAAGGAGAAGCCCTCGGCGCGGCAGTCGGCATGTAACACATATTAGCGCCTACAAAGACTGCACGAATACTTCACCCATTGCATCAAACACAGTGCAGTCGCTGCAGTCAGCGTGAAACGGCTAGCGCCTACAAGAATGCATGAATACTTCACGCATTGCGCCAAAGACAGTGCAGTCTGCGCGGCGCGGCGGCGGAAGTTAAAATCATTAAACTACATTTATGTTTGTTCTTTCATAATTTTTTCGTTCATTTCTTCTGAATGGAAGGCCTTGTCCACACAGAAATAGGTTTACGAAACTTAACTTTCGCGTAAAGTTCCGTGAACTTTGGCTAGTAGTGTTGACAGGGCTTTCCCAAAAAATGTGTCCAACACAAGTAAACGCGTCTTCTGCATCCTTCCCCCGCTGGCACGTTCACTTGATGGTTTTTATTGATGTTTCCAAACGAATGAGAAGGGGGCGGCAAAATACAGGCGGCCCATGGGCAGCAAGTAAGTAAATCCGGCCCTGAACCTAACTCAAGACGATTTTGGCCCTCAGGGAGTAGGCCACAGTATGAACACAGTGGCGTGGCGTGAATTGCGATACATCGATTGTTATGGCATTTAAACCTATGATAAAGAATCGATTATTCAGGTGTTCGCTGCGAACACCCTGTTTATCGATCCTTTTCCATAGGTTTAAATAGCATAATAATCGATATATTGCAAAGCACGCATGCAAGTGCAAGACGAGCCAGCTCAAAATCTTGATTACATCATACGAAAGAAGAATTAAACTTACAAAATCGCACAACCAAAAATGAGACCCAAAATTGACATTGCCACGCTGATGATGTCTGTCATGAAAGACGATATCTGGGAGGAATGGCAACCAATGCGGTGCCTTCAAATTGATTCCAGAATGGTCGAGCATATTGTGGCCAATTATAAACACGCTGATCGCAACAATCCACCCTGAAAAATTAAGAAGTCGTACTTTTAAAGGACAATTGAGAGGCTTGGAGGACAAGGCGCATAAGTGCAATTTTCACTGTTTCGAGAAATACATGTTGGAAGTTTCAAAATTACGTAGATCTTCATCACGGAGAGAAAATTCAAACTGACTTTTTGATGCTCAAAAATTAGAATCTGGGGGCAAATTTTTTCACAGAATATGTATTAAGACTAGTTTCATTCGAAATCATTAGTATCTCAATTTTTTCAAGAACTGCACTCATGCGCCTCGAAGCCACTTAATGGTGATTTCTTTCTCATTTAAGATGACTCGCGACGAAAACTTACTTAGGAAATGTCATGGGGGGGGAGGGCTGATAATGAACTTATCAGATTGAATTGTATTACTGATCGCAACTTACTTGTTGTTTGGTTCTGTTGTGATGTGAGGATTTTTTCCCCTAAAAATACTAAAAAAATCATCAAATCACATCAGAACCGGCAAAAAAAGTTTTTTTGGAATTCGGAGGACAGAATTGAAACGACGCTAGATCACATTATGCATGTGTAAAAATGCAAAGTCTGTAGACTAGAATAGTTTCATGTAGCATGATATGATAATTTAATTTCCAGAGAAAACTGTCAATATCCTTAGAAGTTCCATTGTGCAAACTCTATCTAGATATTCAACTGACGTTGGTTTGTCATTTTACTAAAAAAAAGAGGAAAAAGAAACCCCGAAAATTACTCACCGAAGTACACTGGAACAACAAAAAATGGCGTCATGCTAATCAAGAAGAACACAGTTATTTCGAAAGGATGCCACGCAAACGTCACGAAGCTGGTTGGGTGTTTATACTTGTGATGCACACTGTGAAATTTCTTGAATAGCCATCCTGAATGAAAAATCCGATGACGCCAGTATTCCTCATGATCCTGTTCGATCGAAGATTTACTCAGTCACACGAAAATATGCACGAAACACAAAAAGCGTCAGATTTTCGTCAAATTGTTTATTCCAACTGATATGACTATTTATCACAATAACAAACGTTGTTTCTTTACCCTTTGGTTGTTATATTTATATTTTTACTATTTCTAATAAAAGTGAATGGTTTTCCCATTGAAACCAAAAGAAACAGCTCAAGCTCAATACATGAGACCCTCTCCCTTTCTCCTAAAATATTTAGCGAAAAAAATATCGGACTTTATCCTGCAATCACTTTTTGCGTTTTTATAACTTTCTCAGTGTAATAAACTTGTCATAAAGCGAGGAGCCATTAGAAATTGGAAACTTGGCCGTCCGATTATAATTGTTTCCGAGTAGGAGTGAAAGCCTCTAATGATTAACTTATATAGGCATGCTTTTTTATAGTAGTGCGTTCTTGAGACAATATTAATGTCAGCAAGTATGAACTGTAACACTGATTAAATTTCAAATGCAAAAGTTTAAGAGGTAGATGATTTAAATTAATGAGAAGTGCGTTGTTAATTGATCTGACCTAAATATTTTAAATAACGTGGCTCTGGGCAATGTTTTACCTGTGTAAACTAATGAAACTGTTACACACAAGAGGTACTGACAAGTGAGTGAACTTTCTGCAGGTAAAACTACACATGAGGCACAGCAAAAAAGACTGAAAGCCACCCTTTAGCGCACAATTTGCGTAGCTTGAAACACGCTTACTCACACTTCTTACGCGTACGGCATGCATAGTTTTCCTCATTGGTCGGCAATTCAGGTTTGACGAGAGAGATGCAAAAAAAAAAAATAAATAAATGGATAAACAAACAATTACTTGCACACTTTTTCTCGTGTAGGATTTGAACCGTTTTCAATCGTTTATTTACTTCTCATTTCGTTGTTTTGTGGAAAAAAAAACCCTGAACCAATTGCATTCACACGTAAAGAATGTTCACAACAGTTCGCAAATTTTTTTGTTTATTTATGTCAGATTTTATTGTGTCTCTCTAAGCGCGCTGGGGAGTGGATTGCAGACATTTTCCACGTGCTTCTCGTAATTTTTGTGCGATTTTACTTTGGATTAGCGATTTGCTTGGCCGTATCCTTTGCATGCAGTGTATAGAATCATTGAAAAAAGAAGAAGAAGAAAGAAGTACTCGGTATCGAGCGACCTGGTTGAGAAGAGTACCTGCCAAAGAAGTAAAACTGGGCCTTGAATCAACGTCCACCAAAACTGGGAACCATCTAAATTAAAGTACACTTTTGACAAAGGTCCTTGATTGAGAATGTAGCAAAATAAAGTCCCAGCGACTAGTGATACATTAAAGAATCCTTTGCATACTTCCAAGATCCCTTCGTTTACCAAGTCTGGAGCCATGAATTCTTTAGACTGAATTTTCCACAATGCACAAGCATCCTTTTTTTTTACGTAAAACGCGTTCTGTAAAGAATGAAAAAATAAGTACCTAAGGTAATAAAAAAAAATTGAAGAAATAAATAAAAAAAAATGTATGTTTCTTTGCGATATTTTCGAGAAAATTCCTTGAATGGAAGAACATCTGAAACTTTATCCTCTTGAAGAATAAAATTAGTAGGTATAAGAGAACGTTATTTAAATGCGACAAAGGAGGTCCACATTCTTTCAGTTTGACCATCTATTTGGAATTGAATTACTTTCACCTAAGTCGTGCGCCTCTTCTGAACATTTAGTGTTTTGTTTACTTTAAATGTATATGATAATAAAATAAATATGCATAATAACAGAAGAACTCTGCAAATATGTCTCTAATACCTACGTGAATCAATCCTGCTGTGCCCAGGTAGACGACTAGAATGAATATGTACAAGCCAATAATGAAGTGCGGCAAATTATTCAAATGCAGTCTGGCTAAAATATCTCTTTCTCCATGGAGGATATTTTGACAAGATACATTTGCTTGTGGTAATTTTTTTGAACAGAAATATGTCGTCGATACAGGTTGGATAAATAATGATGCATCGTCTGAAAAACGCAAAAAAAAAGAAATGAAAACTGGTGTTTGAATGATCCCTGAACTGGCATGTTCGTAAATTTAATTCATTGCAAGCCCATGATACCACTATTCCATCACGACGGAGCTCGTTTTGCATACACTGGAAACTGTAGGCGAACTTTTAGTGTGGTAGAATCACCTATACACGTTCGATTAAGGGATATTTTTTGTGTGGTCTGAATACGCGTAACATTTGCTGTGATACCGCACTGCAATTGTTGCCTACTGTAAAAATTGAAGGCGAACTGACCCTGCGTTTGTCACCTCTTCCCGTATCGTAAAAAACGCAGTTCCGCAGTTCAAAGAAAGCCATTCCGAGGATTGAAGCAAATGTCAAGTAGTTACTTTAAGGGAGTTTGGAACAGCAGCGTTACGATCAAGTAACACGGGGTTAATGGGTACCGAAAAATCGGGAAAATCGCGTCAAGTACGTAATTTTCATGGAAAACCCCTTAGACGTTGCCAAAGGGGCAACGTCGAAGGGGTAAAATTGGCTGCACAATTTAGGAGTTTGGAACATATGCATAGCCTTGCTATAAGGTTTGTTTTAGCTCGCATAGCCCGGTTATAGGGTGTCTTACCGTCCCATCAGCCCATCCATACGGCTAATCAAACATCAAAATACTGTAGCCGGACTATGTAGGCTAAAACAAATTTTATGACCGAGCTTTAGCTTTATTCCAAAATATTCTGCCCAAAATTTGGTTAGCGCATTCTTCATCCAGAAAAAATTCTGAGGTACGTTTAAAGCGTTTGACTGTATATGTTTTGGTAAAAATATGAAACATGGCTGAAAATTTGGCAAATTGAAATGCAGTGAGGGTGATTTTGGTTGAATCTGCCCATTAAATATACTCATATGAATTTCCGCTCCAAATAATTTTTGACTTGGAAAATTCGTTTTGGTTTTGCAGTGACGATTCTAGAAAGTTGGCAACACATTAAATGTAATCGATTCTTGGTGAGGCAGTTTGCCCCACCTAAAATCAATTTTTTCAAAGGATTTTCATGCAAGAAAAACAGTGTTGCCAAATTGCAAAATCGCCTCTGGGGTTTTGGAGATTTAGGAACAGCATATTATGCAGACTGGCACCTACCTTGAAGCAAGATGAAGCAGTGCAGAAAGAAACAGTAACGGCGAAAACATAGAAATGTAAGCCAGGTGAGGACCAAGTATTACTCGCAATACTTTTAGGAATATCTCTGAGTGGAAAAAGGGAGCAATTCCCGACAAAATGTCCTTCGACAATTTTCCTGATTTCATAAGAGCTCTCTCGCTATTTTTGCAGGACTTTGTGTGAAGTCGGTTCATTTTCTCAAAAAGATTACTTAGATTTTCCACTAAGATCGATGACAGTTTTTGTATTCGCTGGATTGAACTCATTAGTTCTGTTTTTCCAGACTTTTTCGAGAGGAAAATGACTTTCGCTGAAACTTCAAGTGTTCAACGTCTATCCAAAAGTCCCCGACTCTCTTGGTTAATTTTTGGTGTGTCTTCAGCTTATGAAAAAGTTGAGGTCACCATACCAAGAAAAAAATGTTTCATGTTGTTGAAAATGAACGTAATAGGTGAGAATTTTTAATGTTGAGGGTATAACGGCAATGGAGAATAAAACTGAATGCATTCCTTAATGCACGGTTCCTACGTGGAACAGTGTCTGAGCTAGGCGTAAGTCGAAGTCCCTCTGTTCATTCAAAATTATTGAGTACAGCTAAACCATCTCGTATCATCACTCATCAAAAAAAAAAAAAAAAAAAAAAAAAAAAATTCTTAAAAGAAATTGGAATAAATGTCAAGCACTTGAACAGAACTACGCCTATATTACTGAACTATTTACGCGTAACACATGGTTCGCGTCAGGCAGAACAGTTAGAGCCTCTCACAACAATAGATGCTCACAGACTGTGTGAAAGCCGCTATATAGGAGAAATTTGCGGAAGTCAAAAGGGCTGCCTAAATTTGCATCGACGCGAAAAGAGCGAAAAATCCTCCCACCACGTAATTTTTCGAAAAACACTCTTCTACTTCGCAGCATAAAACCAGGCATTTTTATCTTCTTTCACGCACAAGAAACCTCGTAACGTAGTTACGTACGAAATGTTTTATGCACGAGTTTATCATATATATATGCGTGGATAAAAATTTTCCTCATATACCACCTCGAGCATTGAATGTACAATTAATAGTTTGAATTATTATATAAGGTATCAGATGAACCGACCACAACGATATCAGTATCAAAAATGAACTCATCTGACCTTGAGTAAATACTTTATGCGAACATTTGGAATTTGTAATGATGCATTTTAGTTTTAGTATGCACAAGGTGCCATTGACTCCGAAATGAAAAAAAGATGAGTGAGATAACAGAGGAATTCAGTAAAACATCTAATTAAAATGACAGATTTATGAGGTGCTGTTACTCAAGCATCGATGGTTGAAATCAAAACATATCTCGGTCGGAGTGTTTTAAAATTGTCGATTTTGTTTTATTTGTTTTAACAGACTATCTTAAATATATTTTTACCTCATCAACATGTTATTATATTTTTTATTTGATCTCAAATATCACATTTCAACCGCGTGAGATATGAGTTCTTATCTTTTATGCGAATAAACGAGTAACACGCTAACGTGTGCGTGAGCTCGAGAATACCAAATCGGAATAGGTATGTTTTTATTTTCTGGACTTTCACTTTTCCGACAAGAAGCACTGATTGTAAAAAGTCCCAGATTTTAAGGGAGATCCGAATACTGAGGTAGAGGAGAATACTCATTTCCAATTATATTAACAATGATTACTTAGACGTAGCGTGAACTCTAGCTCATACAAAGCCACTCTTCTTTTAAGAAGGGCACTTTTTGGAACTTCTCAGTAAAGGGACATTTTTTTATCACGAGCATTAAATTGTGACATTCTAAAGTCTCATGAGGGGTTAATTACTCATATTGAAAATTGTAAAAAAAAAATTATTAGACCCATGTGAGGAGAATCCCATTCTTCCCCTCTGAGTTTCATTTAATGAAGGTAACCTCTCGAAGCGTTACTCTGAAAAATGAAACGTCACACACATTGCCAATTTTGAACATGTTTTTTGAGAAACTGTTTTTAATTCAATTGTCTCCTCAAATAGTAATCCTGGAAAAGTTTCAAGTGCATATGTAGGTTTAATACAACATAAAGGTGGTACAATTGATGTTCAGCAGTTTTTATAACAATTTCGAAATTTATTTTCCGTTTTTTCGCCATCACGGACATTACATAGTCCGTTTCGTTCAAAAGCATCTTTTCCACAAAAATATTATTTTTAATAAAAAATAATACTTTATTTTACTATATGCATAGGTCTTCGACGAAATACAGGGATGTCTTTTTAATCCTGAATTCTTCTTTTAAAAAAATTTCCTAAGAGCCGAATAAGCACATTTGCACCCGTATAGACAAACATCCGCTGAGGCTTATTTCACTCTGTGTCCCTATTAGAGCAGGTTAAAATTACGTGTAGTTCAAATCCCCCGGGATCAGATGAGCTTGTCGCTGATTCGCT
The DNA here is from genome assembly GCF_918797505.1 of Bemisia tabaci. Classification (NCBI taxonomy): domain Eukaryota; kingdom Metazoa; phylum Arthropoda; class Insecta; order Hemiptera; family Aleyrodidae; genus Bemisia; species Bemisia tabaci. The sequence continues at coordinate 20,566,512 of NC_092794.1, forward strand.
CCCTGCGACCAATAGGGCCCCTTTTTCCTCCAGGGATATCCATGCGTTCATAGTTCTCTCGAATGAATGGTGTTTCTCCTACGTCCGGAATAATTTACTTCGGTCCGAAGTCGTAAGCATTACTCCTTTTTTAACAACCAAAATTTCGAGGAAACCGCCCATTTCTAACTGTACACGACTTTCCGATGCCGAATGAATGTCTTTGATTAGCAGTTGTCATGTAGTGTTGTTGAATATTTTGTCGGATTTGCCGAAAAAAATCCCCAAATTTTCCACCTTATTGTAGGAGAAGTTTTTCACTCTGGAAATGGTCGGTGCGAGTATGGAATTTCCTTTGAAAAACGAGCATTGTTTTCTGTGAGTAGATATAAAACGCATTTTTAAGGTAATAATATGTAGATAGATACAAAAGAATATGTGAAACAAAATTCAAATATTCAGACCACCGTTGGAAACAGATGGTCTTGATGCATAGTTCTATAATGGTTTACCGAACGTGTAAAAAACTCTGAACGTTCGCATAAAAAAGTTACCGTAAAGCGGAAGGCTACACCCAAACTGCCGTGAGGCTCTGCTATGATGTGAATATTTTACTAATATTTTTATTATTCTCTCGTGCGAAGAGCCGTTGGTTCCTCTCCGTGAGTGTCTATTTTAAATACTTAAAAGTACCGTTATACTTTTCTTTGACCGTACAATTCGTATGGGAAAAGTAGTGTAAATCGATACGAAAGCCTGTTCAAGTGTGCTCTCCAATTTCAGCTGTCCCTTTAAAATATAGTGATACTCGCGGAGAGTGTTTTCAAGTAAGTTTGTCTCGTGATTATTTTATTTATCATTTTTATATTCACATTGTATTTATTGCTCGCCTGCTAGGGATGCTTAAAAAGGTTCCTCGGATGAGGAAAAAAGTGAAATTCTCAGGGTTTTTATCTACTTCTTTATTTATTTTTCTTATTTATTTTCATTTTATAATTTTTCACGTTTTTCTTTTCTTGGTGAAAAAATAAACCACAGTTCTCTTAACTTTTGATCGTGTAATGTCTACAAAACAGTGCGACATCAGTTATGTTTTACACTGAAAAAAATCCGTGAAACAGCCTTTGCCTGAGCTTTGAAATCGTTGCATGTTTGCTATAGTCTTAAAGGATCCAATTAAATTCAGAAAAGCGTCCATTACAATGATGTCCACGGAGAAAAAAACAAAAAGCGAAAAACTTTCACGTTTTTGTAAGTTTAACTTATTACATATTTTAAATTTACGATTTTTGTTTTTTGTGTTGTTGGTAAAAGTATGTATATGTGCCCTTCATAATACCGTTTCCCACCCTCAGACCCGACAACCCCCGCAATTCTCACAGATCTTTATCATTAAATGGCGATTACAGATTTATTTATTGTTTTTACTTCCGGCACTGTCGGGTCAGGTAATTTACTCATTTTGATCTTTTTTGGTTCGGTTCAAAGACCTATGGGAAAAAATGAGGGCAATGCACGCATAAGATTATGAAAAAATATTACATCGCCGACTTTTCTAGGTAGGTTTTTTTTCTGTGACTGTTTATTTTATTTTGTGAAATTTTCAGGCTGATTTTGGTGGCTACTTTATCCTCACTGCATGACGATTGAGCAACTTCCAAATGAAAAGAAAAACTTCATCGAGGATTAAATAAAGATGAACTTCTCCCGTCAGCCAGATAAGTTATTTTTTAGTACTCCGTTTTGGCTACCACCGAACGTGACCTGGGACTATTTTGAACGATGCGATACAGGAGATGGCTTTCAATTCCCGAGCGTCAAAGATCTGTACGCCGCCTGGAAGTTAGTTCCTCTGTTTTTAATCGCAAAATATGGGGTGGAAAAGTGAGTAACAATTTGTTTTATTGCGCCAATATTTTTGAAAGTTTGTACGTACCTCTTAGATTTGCTATTTTTAAACACAGTCGATATTTTCGTAGAAGACAAATTCGGAAACTTTACCGTCTTGTAAATACATATATGTTAGTGTGACTTGCGCAATGTTCTGATCTTTCCTTCCTGAAATGTTTTCTCCGTTCCCAACTGTTACCTAAACAAGAATGACTAATGCGACAAAGTCGTTCAGTGCGCATCCAACGAAAGACATTTGGAAGTATTTCTGCCAAAGGGAACTACGTGCCATATGACGTGAGCTCTGTTATGCATACATTCTTATGGGTATTAGGGTTCATGTCTTAATGCGCACCTAGTTCCGTTCGGCAGAAATACGTCCATTTGATTTTGCTAAACAGTAAAAAGTAGGGACGACAGTATAGAATCTTGGTGTGAAATTTGGTTCATATCCCACTCTGAGGTTTCATTAATCTCACCCTAAGAACCAGAGTGATGAGAATGCAGCGCGGAATATACTGTACTTATGGAGTAACTCACACTCTTATGGAGCGAAACCTCCTCTTTTGATACAGAGTGTCGTACGCTCCTGCTAAGCGAGCCACTTATGTTACTCATAGGTTTTTTGGGCACTTTATGAACTTCACTACACTTTGTACCGGGTTTTACCCCGAGATTTTAAAAGTGATCCGTCAGAAATGCACATCGCAACCTACGCTCAACAATTGGACGTGCTTCTGCCAAACGGAACCATGTGCATTATGACGTGAGCCCTGTTTTGCATGTATTTTTATGGGTCTCAGGGCTCATGTATCAATGCTCATAGTTCCGTTTGGCAGAAATACGTCCAGTTCAAAACCGGGTGAGGCAGGACCCGAAGCTTTTAAGCGTCCAGCCCACCTACAAACTAGGGGCCTAAAAGAGACTCATCGATGGAACTGTTGACTGTTGCCTTTCAAAGATCGTCGGGCCGACGATCTTTGAGGGTAACCGATGTGTTCAGTGTTCGGGATACATCACAGATCAGATCTTGAAATTTTCAAGGCATTCCGTGCAGAAATGGCACGGAAGAATCAGAAGAATCAGAAGAATCAGTGCCAGTTTGAGAGCCCCAGTTTGTACGTGGGCTGGACGCTTGAGGAAAAAACTTGTACGATACTGAGTGCCACAGAGTTATCGTATCGGAGCACCAGCAGACTAGGTTCATAAAAAACGAATCCATGACGAAAGATTATTGGAAATACTCGCTGTTTCCGCATGAAATCCTAGGTGAGGGTGAGGCGTTGCCAAAAATCACGAATAAGATTCCTTTTCATGCCATCTGATTGAGACTGAAAAATATTATTTTGTTGTAGATACGTTGGTCCAAAGGTTGGCGCATGGGCTGGGATACAAGACGAAGAGCGTAAAAAACCGCCACATGTGGACTTGCTAGAAAAAGCCCATTGGTCCAAGCCTTGGGGGAAATGGAGCGACAATGAAATATCAGCGCTTACGAAACAACTTGACTGGACCGAGGAACAAATTAGAGAATGGTTCAAAGCTAGAAGAAAATTCGCATTGCCTACGACTTTAGAGAAATTCAGTGAAAGTTTGTAAGTACCTCAACGAAGTAGATTGTCTATCTACAAAATATCTACCTTCCAAGTTTTACTACGTCCGCCAATTGATTACATACTTTTATTTATTCTAAATGCTATTTTTACGAGGAAACATGCCGAGTGATGCGTCAATTCCCTCTTAAATTAAATTAAAATTACCATGTCTAGTGTTCTATTGAGGTTCGCAAGTACGCGTGTCGGCAGACATTTTTTTATTAATTTCCAACTACATCTTTAGTATAATCAACCCAGATTTTTTATCTTCTTCATTTTACAATTGATTTTCTTGCAGTTGGCGTTGTTTCGGCTTCATATTCATTCTTGCGTATGGTTTATACGTTCACTGGTCTAAAGATTGGTTTTGGGACATCAAACTTGCCTTCAAAGATTACCCCCAGGTATCACATACCTTCAGTTTTTAACTTTAACCTAAATTTTCTTTCATATGTTACTTTCTTATGCAAAATCTATCCAATTTTACTCTCGCCAAGAGAAAAATTGTCACATGTACATTTTTTATGTTTTTATCTAAAATTGTATAATAACTATTCAAACTAGCAAAAGTTAATTCACCAAAGCTAATTTAACTGCTTGTTTTTTTAAACCTGGGTCCAAAAATAAGCCAATTTCGAAACATATACTCACTGCCCTGCTAAAAATTTTTCATGGAATTCCATGGTATTCCGTGCTGTTTCTCATGGAATCCCATGGTGAAGACACGGAACTCCATGGAGACTCCATGAAGACTCCATGGAGGAGGCACGGAACTCCATGGTGACTCTTTGGGTTTCCGTGGAGACTGCATGGGATTCCATGGTGGCAGCAGGAGATTCCGTGGTGGCTACATGGAATTTCAAGGGAGCGTAACGGAATAGCAGAGAACATGCATTGGAAACACCGCGAAACACTAGAGACCACCACAAGAATAAACATGGTAAATCTGTAAGCCTTTGATCATTGACAATCAGCAACTATTTGCTGTTTCGTTATGGATCATAGAATTAAGTTGAATTACTCACCGAAGTTCACAAGTGAGGGCCACTAAAATGTTTCATGTCATCAGTTATCACAGAATAAGTCTTCATTAGTGCACTGAAATTTCTACAACCATGGCATTCCCAAGACAATGCCCACTATTTAACGATAATTTAATAATTGTACCAGTAGGGTAGCAACTACTTTCTGTACGGAGAATGTTTTCATTTAAAAATATGATGAACTCAGAGATTTGCTATGGTTGACAGAGATGTAATAATAATTTGCTGCTTATACTCTGTTTAAGACAACTGAAATAACCGCAATAGTTTGTCAAAAAACAGAAAACACGCAGCTTCTTCGAACCTGTAGGTACAGCTTTAAAGTCTGTCAATTAGAGACCAAACGTCTGTGTTTTGAAAGATTAGTTTAGACACTAACTATTCAATAGGATCGCCTTTACTGAAGCTCAACCGTCATACTTCCAAATCTCCTGTGTGAAACCAACATTGAATTGTAGAAAGAACCGAATAGCGGTAATAGCAAAACCAATGAGAATTGAGTTGTATCTATCAGAATTTTTTCATTCTATTTCTACGCATGGTCAAAATAAAAATTTGAAGATCGATTACCAAGAGTCCATCGCGATACACTGCTGGCTTACTTTCAGGTTAATCAAAATTCACCAACTTCGAGGTAACATTACTTTCGTAACGAAGAAGACTCGAATTCGAGCTGATACTAATTAAATCACATAAAAAAAATTAAAATTTGCATTACTGGCAGTGATAACCAACAACTCATCTTGTGTTGACAAAGTGATTCAGTTCCGACTCCAAAACAAAACCTGCGTTGCAATCCTGCCGGCCTGCCCTGTTTCATGAGTTTCATGTTGAAATTGTATAAAAATAAAAATAAAAGCAAGAATAGAACGCAAATGTTTAAAGCGTGTGAAGTATGGAAACATTATCGGCGTTACGCATTTCAGTAATAAATGAGCGAATGAGTTTTTCTAGATCATGCAGATTTAAATAAAAAATCCTCAATTCAATTCGGCAAGTCAGGAGATGTGCCGCCTCGCCCTGCCCTGTCGGTATTTTGAGGTTAGGTTATCAACGAGGCGTGAATCCAAGGCGGATAAAGAATGGTGGTCGCATTTCGTACCCTCTGGACGTCACACGGTATCGGGTACATCGGGTACATGGGCTGGCCGAGGCCGGGGGGGCCGACTCAACCTCGGATTGCACGGCATAACCCGTACCCTCCTGACGTCACAACGCTTCAAGATGGCAGCCAAAATCGAAATGCGACCACCATTCTTTATCCGCCTTGGCGTGAATCGTCAGGCTCAATGAAGCTCTCGCAAACCATACAGTAATTCTCAGAAATTTATATATTTCTTGACTTCCTGCTTTCGCTACATCACGCCAAAATCCGAGTTGAATGCAAGGGCCTTGAACTGAATCTAGGTAAGTCATGAATAACAATGATTAGCAATTCCTATTACTGAATGTAGGCATAGGCACCAATAGTGAACTATCAGCCACTGATCTGTAACCTCTCCATAGGAATCATAGCATTACAGTTATTTCTGTATTTTGATAAACTATTCTAACATTCTTTGTTGAATAGTAGATTCGTATGTGCTCATCATTTTCTCTATCTTCTCCTTGGTCACTCCTCCGAGTCTGCACCCCAAACATGAACCGTGATCGATTATTGGTTACAGTCTCCCTTATCGTGTTTTCAGCACACGGTCAACATTCTAACAGCATTCCATTCCTAGCTGCTCATCAGCTCATGTCATTGTCCTCCTCAGGGATAATATCAGATATCTGTCAGATCATATGAGATCGCCATTTCCTATCGTTTGCCGAAACCCATATAGACTGTGAATAAAATTCACAGGTGGAGAACTACTTAGGACTGAAAAAGAAACCTTAAATACAGGCCCTTCTAGATTTTTTTGCTGTGTGTGATGGAAACTAAAGCCCACCTCAGACAGTCTAGCTTTCCTCCACTTATACCGAGTGAAAAGTTGGATCGTTTGATACGGACATGAGAACATAGAGCTCGCTCATCGTATGTTGAAACAAATGTTTCTCTCCGATTAGCTCTGAATTCGCACCACTCAACAGGTAAATTCATGTAGTCAGGTGGCACACACTGGTGAATGGTGACTTAAACAATACTTTTGACGATTGTCTCAACGTATGATGCGTGAGCTCTGACATTTGTTTGAGAAGTTGAACGGAACCTTGGTGTGACCTGACTTTCAAATTTTTGTTCAACCTCTCAAATGATCGTTATGTTCTCGTGTTGTATTACACGATCCAACTTTTCATTTGACATGAGTGAAGGAAAAGTGACGTCTGAATTGAGCCTTAGCTATTACTTGGTATTTTTATTCAGAAATGTAAGTAGTGTGAGAGATATATCTGAAGTTACAGATGAGGCCTTAAACTTTTAACTCTAGAGGGTTAAAACATCACATCCTTATCAACGATGTTTCAGTGAATTATCAGATGTCCAATAATTTACTTCCTATTTTTATGGCTACCAATGCAATAATTGCTTTTACACACAATTTTACCAATGCTTTTTCACAAGTATTTTGTCCTATTACTAAAAATTATTTGGCTATCCTCAGAACTTATTTTAACTTCTCAAGAAATGTTGGTTGGCTTCACCTTGAGATTGTTTTAATTTAGTGCTGATCATTGGTTGTACTCATGGTTTTGATGCGCTGTACATTATTCATTTTTCAGAGCTTTCATAAAAACACACCGAGACATTTACCTGCCTTGTTCAGCTGCAGCAATCGCCATTTGTTTCTATCATCTGGCAGTTCCTTTGATCTTATCGAACAGCCATTCGCAGGGAATTAGTGGCAACCTTTAAACCATCAAGATGCAATTAAGCTTCCCAGACAGAAACCAAAATCTACAGTTCATATTTCACTCTCTTGGCCTCTAATTTGGATAGTGTTGTGATAATTTTTGGTGCTGTTTTCGTGCTTATTGTGAAATAATTTGAATATGTTTTCACATTGTCAACTGAATGAAATCTTATTTGAAACGTTGAGCGTGCAGTATGTGACGCGAAGGTACAGTGCGGTAGTTTCTCAATTGTTAAAAGAATTATTACATCTCTGTCAAGTATAGTTGGTACTATGTGTCTTCAAGTTGGTGAGTGTATCATTTTCAATTTATTTTGATTACAAGGAAAACTTGTAAATCATCTAATTAAATACTAAAAAAACCAGCAACATTGAGTAGAACAGTTCTATGATGACTTAAAGAAACAACACCATGGTAACTTGATGGTGGAAACCTGCATGAGACACAGTGAGTGCTGTGGCAGGTTTCCACGGTGAGAATTTGCCGTGGAGAAATTTTCCATGGAGAAATTTTCCATGGTGACATTTTCCGTGGTGCTTTCCGTGGAGAAATTTTCCATGGAAAAAATTTTCCGTGCCCCAATTTTACGTGGAGAAATTTTCCATGGAAAACCAGCATGGAATTCCATGAAAATTTTTAGCAGGGTGGTCACTTCTCAGTGATACAATCTCTGATAGGTCCAAGAAAAATTCCAACAACTTTTGCAAATTTTAGCAATTTCCTTGAACCAAGTATGTTTTTATTTTTAGGTCAATCCTTTTAGACCTTTTTTCCTTCATGGATCACAATTTAAAAATGCGAAAAAATGGTCAGAAAAACATTCCGCAATACTATGTACTATTTGTTTATACTATGTATGCGCAATACTTCTTCAGTCTGAATTTTAAACACATTTGGACGTATTTCTGTCTAACGGAACTAAGCGCCGCAGGGTAGGAAGGTGGAGGGGGGTTTGGATTGGCGGCGGAACCGGGCGTCGCGTCGGGCTCATTCGTTCCTATACTCGCTATGCTTTTCCTTGGCGCTCAGTTCCGTTTGACAGAACACGCTATCCGGGATTCTAAATTCCTCAAAAGGAACTCAAATTGGCGTTTAGTTCCGTTTGACAGAAGCACGTCCATTTGATCCAACCCGTTTTGCAATTTTGACCTATTAAAGAAATCCATTGACAGCCTATCCACTAATTTTTGGAAAGAAATGATTAAGGTCACTGTATGTTTCTGCCGCAGCCGGTTACAAGGGACATGTATTGGTACTTCCTCATATCACTGGCGAATTACTCCGCGTGGAATATCTCACAATTCTGGGATGTGCCAAGGAAGGACCCGAAGCTCTTAATGCTCCATCATTTTGCAGCGGTGTTCCTGTTGTCATCATCATGGATCGGTGGCGCGCATAGAATCGGCCTCTACACATTATTAATTCATGATGTCGGTGATGTATTGGTGGAGGTAAATGACATTATAAAACTAAATTAAACTTAATCATGGACGGTTCATTGACGAGGAACCGTCGCGTCGCACAGTATATCTAGTCAATTGGGGGGGGGGGGGGGGGTCGGACAAAATTTGGAAACTTTAAAAGCTTATAACTCAGTTCTTACAAAACTTTAAGGTCTTAAAAGTGGTTCCATTGGTTTCCCGTGACATTTTCTTCTAGAGGAACCCCTTTAAATTTAAAATGAGACATATTAAATATCAAAATTTACAGTTTTAATGTACAATTTTATGTTCGATCTCTCTACTTGACTCCATCCACTGTGCGTCGTTGGCACCTTTGTAGCCAGCAACGAATTGAGAATTGCGCATGAAGAGTGGCTGCAGGCGTCATCACAAAGAGAGCATTGAAAGCGAAGGGAAAAAAAGGAAAAAAAGAGGGAAATAAATGAAGAACAATATTAA